>NW_022979613.1:0-996 GCF_902652985.1 Pecten maximus | reverse complement strand
TATTGACTGAATGGGAATAGAAAACGATGAAGTTCCAACAGGTCAGTTTTACAGGTAAATGGTACATAGGTTGCCGTGTCCAACTGCCCTGAGGCAAATTTTACCTCAGGCTCTATAATCGTATTTCCTGGATGAGAACAATGTGTACTAATTACGGGTATAAGGCTATAGGTTGGTTTTGGGAAATGGTGAATTTACATTCATTATACCATTTTGAATTACACTTGATTTTTTTTTTTTTTTAGTTTAATCTCTTTCTTTACAATAAATTTTGTTAAAGCAATGTCTTTATATTTTTGAATGTAACAAGATAAGAACTGCATCATTTCTTAATTTGATTTGAATTAATTTTTTTTGAACTTATATCATTCAACATTGTACCTCTACATACCGGACACCTGCATAAACCAGCCAATACGTTTGGTCTCAATGACTTACGTTTTTTTTCTAGGTTACAATGTAATAAGAAACAGCTTATTTTTACTTTCTAATTTCAGTAAAGAATGACTTCATTTCAATAGAGTTTGTCTTCTTAAATCTGTTAACCAATTTGTTAATGGTTTTACAACTTATCTTGACATTTCCACCTTAATTACACTGGTATTTCGTTTATACATGTAATTTTGGTCTGATTAAGGCCTCTCAAATGGAGAGCTATAATCCTTTCCCTCAAGTCAGGAGATAATCTTACTGTTCTGTTAATTGGCCTGAGGTTATAACACTGTGACCCTGCTTTGCACAGTTTCATTATTTGAAGCCTTACAGTGACAGTATTGACACAGGTATTTCTGTGAACCCGGGACAGTACCTGTAGCTGGCTCCTAAAACTCACCTGGCACAGTATCAGGGGTGTCAGGCCAGAGTCAGTCATGCATGGCCAATAATAATAGCAATTATACTGTCATTTATTATGGGTATAGTCCAGAACTACATACTTGTGTGTACATTATGTCAGAATATTAATTTAACAAGGGCCCAATGGGCCCAAATCGCTCA
>NW_022979612.1:0-9795 GCF_902652985.1 Pecten maximus | reverse complement strand
TTAATACCTAGTGATTTCCTCAGCTGTTCATCACTGACTGTATATTTCCAATTAGATTTGTTCAGGAAGATCCCTTCATTAGTTTCTTAGAAATAGCAATAACAAACTTCAATGGTCAAAATCCAAGATGGCTGCCTGTCGGCCATGTTGTTTTCCGATCGGTCCCAAAATGCAATATGCATAACTAAGCACCAATGGGAACCTACATATGAAATTTGAGAAAGATCCCTTCAGTACTTTCTCAGAAATAGCGATAACAAACTTCAATGGTCAAAATCCAAGATGGCTGCCTGTCGGCCATGTTGTTTTTCGATCGGTCGCAAAATGCAATATGCATAACTAGGCACCAAGGGAAACCAACATATGAAATTTGAGAAAGATCCCTTCAGTACTTTCTCAGAAATAGCGATAACAAATTTCAATGGTTAAAATCCAAGATGGCTGCCTGTCGGCCATGTTGTTTTCCGATCGGTCCCAAAATGCAATATGCATAACTAGGCACCAAGGGGAACCTACATATGAAATTTGAGAAATATCCCTTCAGTACTTTCTCAGAAATAGCGATAACAAATTTCAATGGTCAAAATCCAAGATGGCTGCCTGTCGGCCATGTTGTTTTTCGATCGGTCCTAAAATGCAATATGCATAACTAGGCACCAAGGGAAACCTACATATGACATTTGAGAAAGATCCCTTCAGTACTTTCTCAGAAATAGCGATAACAAATTTCAATGGTCAAAATCCAAGATGAATGAAGTTCAAGGTCATTCATTTTAACAAACTTGGTAGCCCTTCACACCAGCATGCTACAGATCCAATATCAATTCAATGGGGATTTTGGCTAAATTTCAGAAGAAGTTGGTTAAAGATTTGAGCCTATTTGACACCTGTGACATATTTGACGTCTGTGATCTTGAATGAATTCGAAGGTCAAGGTAATTCATTTGAACAAACTTTGTAGCCCTTTACCCCAGCATGCTACATACCGAATATCAACTCCCTGGGACTATTGGTTATTGAGAAGAAGTTGTTTAAATGGAAAGGTTGACGCCGAACGGACATTGGGCTACAGCATAAGCTCACTTGCAATTGGGGCAGTTGAGCTAAAAAACAAATAAACATTTCTATCATGTAATGGTACCGTAGAATTATTTCACCAGACAATGATCATGACCCATCATGTGATTGCTGCCACTAGGTACTGTACTCTATTAAAGTGGAACATGAAACTGAGACAGATTTGATTTGAATTATACAGGAGATAAATCCGACGTCAGCATGCATCCTCTGATCAATAAATCACTGTTTAATCCTATATTTTGAATTATGTTGGTACTGCTGGTCCCAAATATTGAGAATCGTTTGCATTTTTGCACATCAACAACACTCACTTATCAAAGGCAGAAGATCAGCATGGATTTCTGTAAAATAAAAAATTCATATTAAATACTTGTACATTAAAATACCGATGTCAGAGTTTAAAGAAAATTATTTTGTACATTATTAAATACAAATACATATTTATGTCTAATGCATGGATCTTGTCCAGACTGTCTTCTATCAAAACAAGGAAACTCTGACAATATAATACACAGTACATATTGCATGTTTATACTTAGTCTAGCAGAATTTAATATCACATTCAACTGTTTTCTAACTTATCAATACATGTACGTTTGTATTTACTTGTTTTCATGATAACCCTTCACTACAAAAGATTCACCAAATTAATTATTACTTAATATCAGGGAAAAATAATCTCCATTACCCCAAGCCAGCTATATTCCAGTCACATTACTGGTACAGGACTATCCAGTCACATTACTGGTACATAACTATCCAGTCACATTACTGGTACAGGACTATCCAGTCACATTACTGGTACAGGACTATCCAGTCACTTTACTGGTACATAACTATCCAGTCACATTACTGGTACAGGACTATCCAGTCACATTACTGGTACAGGACCATCCAGTCACATTACTCGTACAGGACAATCTAGTCACATTACTGGTACAGGACTATCCAGTCACATAACTCGTACAGGACTATCAAGTCACATTACTCGTACAGGACTATCCAGTCACATTACTGGTACGGGACTATCCAGTCACATTACTGGTACAGGACTATCCAGTCACTTTACTGGTACGGGACTATCCTGTCACATTACTGGTACGGGACTATCCTGTCACATTACTGGTACAGGACTATCCAGGCGCATTACTGGTACAGGACTATCCAGTCATATTACTGGTACAGGACTATCCAGTCATTTTAATGGTACATAACTATCCAGTCACATTACTGGTACGGGACTATCTTGTCACATTACTGGTACAGGACTTTCCAGTCATATTACTGGTACAGGACTATCCAGTCATATTAGTGATACAGGACTATCCAGTCACATTACTGGTACAGGACAATCTAGTCACATTACTGGTACAGGACTATCCAGTCACATTACTGGTACAGGACTATCTAGTCACATTACTGGTACAGGACTATCTAGTCACATTCCCTGTACAGGACTTTCCAGTCACATTACTGGTACAGGACTATCCAGTCACATTACTCGTACAGGACTATCCAGTCACATTACTCGTACAGGACTATCCAGTCACATTACTGGTACAGGACTATCCAGTCACATTACTGGTACAGGACTATCTAGTCACATTCCCTGTACAAGACTATCAAGTCACATTACTGGTACAGGACTATCCAGTCACATTACTGGTACATGATGATCTAGTCACATTACTGGTACAGGACTATCCAGTCAGATTACTGATACAGGACTATCCAGTCACATGACTGGTACAGGACTATCCAGTCACATTACTGGTACAGGACTATCCAGTCACATTACTCGTACAGGACTATCCAGTCACATTACTCGTACAGGACTATCCAGTCACATTACTGGTACGGGACTATCTGGTCACATTACAGGTACGGGACTATCCAGTCACATTACAGGTACGGGACTATCCAGTCACATGACTGGTACAAGACTATCCAGTCACATTCCCTGTACAAGACTATCCAGTCACATTACTCGTACAGGACTATCCAGTCACATTACTGGTACAGGACTATCCAGTCACATTACTGGTACGGGACTATTCAGTCACATTACTAGTACAGGACTATCCAGTCACATTACTAGTACAGGACTATCCAGTCACATTACTGGTACAGGACTATCCAGTCACATTACTAGTACAGGACTATCCAGTCACATTACTAGTACAGGACAATCTAGTCACATTACTGGTACAGGACTATCCAGTCACATTACTAGTACAGGACAATCTAGTCACATTACTGGTACAGGACTATCCAGTCACATTACTGGTACAGGACCATCCAGTCACATTACTGGTACATAACTATCTGGTCACATTACAGGTACATAACTATCCAGTCACATTACTGGTACAGGACTATCCAGTCACATTACTGGTACAGGACTATCCAGTCACATTACTGGTACAGGACCATCCAGTCACATTACTCGTACAGGACCATCCAGTCACATTACTGGTACAGGACTATCCAGTCACATAACTCGTACAGGACTATCAAGTCACATTACTGGTACAGGACTATCCAGTCACATCACTCGTACAGGACTATCCAGTCACATTACTCGTACAGGACTATCCAGTCACATTACTGGTACAGGACTATCCAGTCACATTACTGGTACAGGACTATCCAGTCACATTACTGGTACAGGACTATCTAGTCACATCACTCGTACAGGACTATCCAGTCACATTACTCGTACAGGACTATCCAGTCACATTACTGGTACGGGACTCTCCAGTCACATTACTGGTACAGGACTATCCAGTCACTTTACTGGTACGGGACTATCCTGTCACATTACTGGTACGGGACTATCCTGTCACATTACTGGTACAGGACTATCCAGGCGCATTACTGGTACAGGACTATCCAGTCATATTACTGGTACAGGACTATCCAGTCACATTACTGGTACAGGACTATCCAGTCACATTACTGGTACGGGACTATCTGGTCACATTACAGGTACGGGACTATCCAGTCACATTACTGGTACAGGACTATCCAGTCACATTACTGGTACAGGACTATCCAGTCACATTACTGGTACAGGACTATCTAGTCACATTCCCTGTACAAGACTTTCAAGTCACATTACTGGTACAGGACTATCCAGTCACATTACTGGTACATGATTATCTAGTCACATTACTGGTACAGGACTATCCAGTTAGATTACTGATACAGGACTATCCAGTCACATGACTGGTACAGGACTATCCAGTCACATTACTGGTACAGGACTATCCAGTCACATTACTCGTACAGGACTATCCAGTCACATTACTGGTACGGGACTATCTGGTCACATTACAGGTACGGGACTATCCAGTCACATTACAGGTACGGGACTATCCAGTCACATGACTGGTACAAGACTATCCAGTCACATTCCCTGTACAAGACTATCCAGTCACATTACTCGTACAGGACTATCCAGTCACATTACTGGTACAGGACTATCCAGTCACATTACTGGTACAGGACTATTTAGTCACATTACTGGTACAGGACTATCCAGTCACATTACTGGTACAGGACTATCTTGTCACTTTACTGGTACAGGACTTTCTAGTCACAATCCTGGTACGGGACTATTCAGTCACATTACTGGTACAGGACTATCCAGTCACATTACTGGTACGAACCATTTGGTCATGTTACTGGTACAGGACTCTCCAGTCACATTACTGGTACAGGACTATCCAGTCATTTTACTGGTACATAACTATCCAGTCACATGACTGGTACAGGACTATCCAGTCATATTAGTGATACAGGACTATCCAGTCACATTACTGGTACAGGACAATCTAGTCACATTACTGGTACAGGACTATCCAGTCACATTACTGGTACAGGACTATCTAATCACATTACTGGTACAGGACTATCTAGTCACATTCCCTGTACAAGACTATCAAGTCACATTACTGGTACAGGACTATCCAGTCACATTACTCGTACAGGACTATCCAGTCACATTACTGGTACAGGACTATCCAGTCACATTACTGGTACGGGACTATCTGGTCACATTACAGGTACGGGACTATCCAGTCACATTACTGGTACAGGACTATCCAGTCACATTACTGGTACAGGACTATCTAGTCACATTCCCTGTACAAGACTATCAAGTCACATTACTGGTACAGGACTATCCAGTCACATTACTGGTACATGATGATCTAGTCACATTACTGGTACAGGACTATCCAGTCACATTACTGGTACAGGACTATCCAGTCACATTACTAGTACAGGACTATCCAGTCACATTACTGGTACAGGACTATCCAGTCACATTACTGGTACAGGACTATCCAGTCACATTACTCGTACAGGACTATCCAGTCACATTACTCGTACAGGACTATCCAGTCACATTACTGGTACGGGACTATCTGGTCACATTACAGGTACGGGACTATCCAGTCACATTACAGGTACGGGACTATCCAGTCACATGACTGGTACAAGACTATCCCGTCACATTCCCTGTACAAGACTATCCAGTCACATTACTCGTACAGGACTATCCAGTCACATTACTGGTACAGGACTATCCAGTCACATTACTGGTACAGGACTATCCAGTCACATTACTAGTACAGGACAATCTAGTCACATTACTGGTACAGGACTATCCAGTCACATTACTAGTACAGGACTATCCAGTCACATTACTAGTACAGGACAATCTAGTCACATTACTGGTACAGGACTATCCAGTCACATTACTGGTACAGGACCATCCAGTCACATTACTGGTACATAACTATCTGGTCACATTACAGGTACATAACTATCCAGTCACATTACTGGTACAGGACTATCCAGTCACATTACTGGTACAGGACCATCCAGTACATTATCACAGGACCACCCAGTCACATCGGGTACGGGCATCCAGTCAATAACGTACAGGACATAAAGTACATTACTGGTCAGGATTTCCAGTCACTTATGATACAGGACCACCCAGTACTTACTGGTACAGGACACCAGTCACAAACTGTACAGGAATAAAGTCCATCACTCGTACGGGGATATCCAGTCACATCACTCGTAAGGACTATCCAGTCACTACTCGTACAGGCTATCCAGTCCATTACGGGTACAGGACTATCCAGTACTTACTAGACGGACAATCTGTACATACGGGTACGGGATACCCAGTCCTTTATAACAGGGCTATCCAGTCACTTTACAGTCAGGACAATCTAGTCACTTTAGGGAAAAGGGACATCCAGAATTTAGGGTCAGGACCACCCGTCACTTTACGGGGACATAACTATTGGCCCAATTACAGGTCTAACTACCATCAATATGGTACAGGTATCCAGTACATTACTGGTACAGGACCATCCAGTTCACATTACTCGTACAGGACCATCCAGTCACATTACTGGTACAGGACTATCCAGTCACATACTCGTACAGGGACTATCAAGTCACATTACTGGTACAGGACTATCCAGTCACATTACTGATACAGGACCATCCAGTCACATTACTGGTACAGGACTATCCAGTCACATAACTCGTACAGGACTATCAAGTCACATCACTCGTACAGGACTATCCAGTCACATCACTCGTACAGGACTATCCAGTCACATTACTCGTACAGGACTATCCAGTCTCATTACTGGTACAGGACTATCCAGTCACATTACTGTACAGGACTATCCAGTCACATTACTGGTACAGGACGATCAGTCACATCACTCGTACAGGACTATCCAGTCACATTACTCGTACAGGACTATCCAGTCACATTACTGGTACGGGACTATCCAGTCACATTACTGGTACAAGGACTATCCAGTCACTTACTGGTACGGGGACTATCCCTGTCACATTACTGGTACGGGACTATCCTGTCCACATTACTGGTACAGGACTATCCAGGCGCATTACTGGTACAGGACTATCCAGTCACAATTACTGGTACAGGACTATCCAGTCACATTACTGGTACAGGACAATCTAGTCACATTACTGGTACAGGACTATCCAGTCACATTACTGGTACAGGACTATCTAGTCACATTACTGGTACAGGACTATCTAGTCACATTCCCTGTACAAGACTATCCAGTCACATTACTGGTACAGGACTATCCAGTCACATGACTGGTACAGGACTATCCAGTCACATTACTCGTACAGGACTATCCAGTCACATTACTGGTACAGGACTATCCAGTCACATTACTGGTACGGGACTATCTGGTCACATTACAGGTACGGGACTATCCAGTCACATTACTGGTACAGGACTATCCAGTCACATTACTGGTACAGGACTATCCAGTCACATTACTGGTACAGGACTATCTAGTCACATTACTGTACAAGACTTTCAAGTCACATTACTGGTACAGGACTATCCAGTCACATTACTGGTACATGATTATCTAGTCACATTACTGGTACAGGACTATCCAGTCAGATTACTGATACAGGACTATCCAGTCACATGACTGTACAGGACTATCCAGCACATTACTGGACAGGACTATCCAGTCACATTACTCGTACAGACTATCCAGTCACATTACTGGTACGGGACTATCTGGTCACATTACAGGTACGGGGACTATCCAGTCACATTACAGGTACGGGACTATCAGTCACATGACTGGTACAAGACTATCCAGTCACATTCCCTGTACAAGACTATCCCTGTACAAGACTATCCAGTCACATTACTCGTACAGGACTATCCAGTCACATTACTGGTACAGGACTATCCAGTCACATTACTGGTACAGGACTATCTAGTCACATTACTGGTACAGGACTATCTGGTCACATTACAGGTACATAACTATCCAGTCACATTACTGGTACAGGACTATCCAGTCACATTACTGGTACAGGACCATCCAGTCACATTACTCGTACAGGACCATCCAGTCACATTACTGGTACAGGACTATCCAGTCACATAACTCGTACAGGACTATCAAGTCACATTACTGGTACAGGACTATCCAGTCACATTACTGATACAGGACCATCCAGTCACATTACTGGTACAGGACTATCCAGTCACATAACTCGTACAGGACTATCAAGTCACATCACTCGTACAGGACTATCCAGTCACATCACTCGTACAGGACTATCCAGTCACATTACTCGTACAGGACTATCCAGTCACATTACTGGTACAGGACTATCCAGTCACATTACTAGTACAGGACAATCTAGTCACATTACTGGTACAGGACTATCCAGTCACATTACTAGTACAGGACTATCCAGTCACATTACTAGTACAGGACAATCTAGTCACATTACTGGTACAGGATATTCCAGTCACCATACTGTTACAGGACCATCCAGTCACATTACTGTACATAACTATCTGGTCACATTACAGGTACATAACTATCCAGTCACATTACTGGTACAGGACATCCAGTCACATTACTGGTACAGGACCATCCAGTCACATTAATCGTACAGGACATCCAGTCACATTACTGGTACAGGACTATCAGTCACATAACTCGTACAGGACTATCAAGTCACATTACTGGTACAGGACTATCCAGTCACATTACTGATACAGGACCATCCAGTCACATTACTGGTACAGGACTATCCAGTCACATAACTCGTACAGGACTATCAAGTCACATCACTCGAACAGGACTATCCAGTCACATCACTCGTACAGGACTATCCAGTCACATTACTGGTACAGGACTATCCAGTCACATTACTGGTAAAGGACTATCCAGTCACATTACTGGTACAGGACTATCCAGTCACATTACTGGTACAGGACTATCCAGTCACATCACTCGTACAGGACTATCCAGTCACATTACTCGTACAGGACTATCCAGTCACATTACTGGTACGGGACTATCCAGTCACATTACTGGTACAGGACTATCCAGTCACTTTACTGGTACGGGACTATCCTGTCACATTACTGGTACGGGACTATCCTGTCACATTACTGGTACAGGACTATCCAGGCGCATTACTGGTACAGGACTATCCAGTCATATTACTGGTACAGGACTATCCAGTCACATTACTGGTACAGGACAATCTAGTCACATTACTGGTACAGGACTATCCAGTCACATTACTGGTACAGGACTATCTAGTCACATTACTGGTACAGGACTATCTAGTCACATTCCCTGTACAAGACACAAGTCAATTACGGGTACAACATCCAGTCACATGAGGGAAAAGACTTCCATAATTACTCGAAAGGGGACTACCAAAAATTTACGTACGGGACTACCATCACTTTACTGGGGGATATCTGGTCACATACGGTACGGGACTATCCAGTCCATTATGGTCAGGAATTCCAGCCATTAGGGGTAAGGAACCATCAATTATGGTACGGATATCTAGCCCAATTATGACAAGATTTAAAGTAAATTACTGGACAGGACACCCGTCACATTACGGGTAAAATTTTACTATAAATTACGGTACAGGACTACCAGTCGATTACTGATCAGGACTATCCAGTACATGACGGGACGGACCCCCCCGTCAATTAGGGAAGGTTTCCCAGCCCAATTACTCGTACAGGCTATCCAGTACTTACTGGGGGGGCTATCGGGTCACTTACAGGTACGGGACTACCAGCACTTACAGGTGGGGACTATCCATAATGACGGTACAAGATTCCCAGTCACATTC
>NW_022979611.1:0-4000 GCF_902652985.1 Pecten maximus | reverse complement strand
TCCTTGTTAGTGTTTCTAGCTATTTTATGGATTCTATTTTTCTTTCTTAATCTATTTCTAATTATGCTATTCATCCAAGGTTTGTCATTTGGGCGTATTCTTATCTTTTTTTGAAGGAATGTGAGTTTCAGTTAATGTTCTAATAATAATATTGTTTAATATTTTATCATTAATTACATCTGCATCATTATCGTTTCCAATTATTGTTTCCCAATCTAAGGAAGAAAGATTAGCATTTATTAAGTCCCAATTTGCTTCATTATATTTATAGATAATTCTTTCAAAGGACCGTTCTTTAAATACTTTAAAACATAGATTAAGAATTGTAATTGAAGATAGCAAGAACCACAGAGATTCATTACTCCACAGGCACAGGTCCAAGACTCGTCTGTAAATACATGAATACACCCAATATATAATCCATATTGGGTGTATTGACACATGATTACCCCAATATATAATCCATATTGGGTGTATTGACAGGCGAGGCTAGGACCTGTTGTTACTCTCTCATTGCATTAAAAGTGAAAATGGATACTACAACGTATTAAGATAATAGATATAGAGACGGTATGATATTATGACATGGATCGCACACCCATCTCATATATCATATCATTTGTAATGAACCATGTGGTTAAATTTTTAGTTCCAAGAATTTCCAATATCCAAATGTCCAAATTAATTTCAAAATCTTAATGGTTGTTGCCTCTACGACCAAATCAGGTAGGCTGTTTGGGGCTGTTCCATATGTAGCCACTTGGATCCCAACTTGACACTAGGATAGGATTGGGTTCATTAAATCCTCGAAGAAACCTACAATACATAATACCTGGACATGATACATTGATAGGAACATGCGAAACATCAACGTAACAAACTTTGTATATGTAACAGAACTGAACTGGATCGATTATCGACGACCAGCTGGTAGCTTAACTGGTAGAGCATCTGGCTAGTATTCGGAGGTCCTGGGTTTGAACCCTGGTCTGGTTGTGCAAAAAAAATATTTTTCCACTTCTGCTACATTTGATGCCTGTGACCAAAACTTGTTTTAAGTGAGGCAAATACTTGACAAGGGGATTACCCGAACCTGGGTTGTGAGTTGTTATGGTCTTCCGGGTCGAATACTTAAAAAAAAGGAGGGAAGAGTAACGGAACTGGACTGGATTAATCATTGGCGACCAGGTAGCTCAATTGGTAGAGCATACGGCTAGTGTTCGGAGGTCCTGGGTTCGAACTCTGGTCTGGATGTGCATTTTCCCACTCCTCTTACATTATATGATGTACAGGGTATAGGATGAAAAGTCTATGCAGCACTCTCATTCAATCAAACCTCTCTCATATTATAACATTTGAATACAAACTCCTGTGCACTCGGGTCATACACATGATCGGCACACACACACAACCAAGTTGTATTTCAGGTGAAATGGAATTGCCCAAATTTTAACCCTAACCATAAGGTTACAGAGGTCAAATTTGCTTTAACCTATATGCAAGATCACATATATTTGTTGAAAGGTGCAGGGAAATAGGAAGGAAAGAATTTAACTGTTAATTTTCAAACCATAATATCGTGTTTGGTGGTCGTCAGACTGAGGTTAATGGTTCACCGTTCGAGGCCGCACTTGACTACATTAAAAAATACTGAGAGACAGGATATTTCATGAACCGCTGCAGGACAGATGTTTTTGTTGAGGAGGGAGGTAGGGGTATAAGCTATGTGAGCCCCCACTCACTTTGCATTTTACCTCAGGCACTATACGAAATAGAATTTGTCCAAATTTTCTCTGGACCAAAGCATTCAAATTTTGCATACCAGGTAATTACGGTATATATGGGCATGCAGGCCCCAATAGGAAAAATATATACATGTATATAATAAGCAAGTCCTTTAAATTAGTATTGTCATATTTGGCCCTGAAGCATCCTTGTGCAAAGTGGAACTAATTTTGTATTTATAAACTGTGCCCCATCCCCCCAAGGGTCTGAAAATCATCCTTCTGTAGGAATGAAAGGATTTGGTCTGAAGCATCCTACAATGAAGGGAACCAATTTTGTATAAATGGTTGGTCTGTCCCCACGGCTTGAGGGGGACCAAATAGGGAAAATATACAATGTAGCAATTTCTTTGAAATCCTTACTCTTCTGTAGAAATGTTGAATGACATTCTGACATTCTAAAATCACAGCAATATCCAGATGAGCGATACAGGCCCTCTGGGCCTTTCGTATTATGTAATAGGAAGGAACAAAAACAACAAAAATGGGTCTCAAACTAGCAAATTCTCACTCACAAGGCAAGTATTCTACCATTTAAGGCTTATCTAAGAGGAATCCCTGCTAGTCTGGGCTAGTAAGATGACATACAGTACTCTCCAATGCCCAATTCTGAAAAAATATGGCACATGTTTTAGATATGTGAACATTGCTAGTTAACCCTACATATTACCTCTAATAAAGTATATATATTTATAATCTATACAACATTTGCAATTTTAATACAGGTCTGAAGGATCAGTAAACTTATTTTTTCTGTCTTTCAGACCTGTGAATACCATCATGGTAACAACTTGAAAACAACTTAAAAATTGCAAAATATTATATTTGACCCAAAATGAACAATTCTCTACACAATTTTTTTTTCTGAAACCTATTTGAAATTAAATATCTCTATCCCAAAGACAGAATTAATCTTGTTTTGACATATGTTGTACATTAAGTTTTCCTGCAATCTTACCTTGATTATGAGCCTCCATTTTTCGCTGTAGGCAAAACTAAATTTCCTGTGTAAAGGGCTCACACAACTAAATCATTTACTATATATTATTTCTTCACATTTTAGCTCATAACATTAATATTTGAAGTTCAACACCTGTGACAACTGCCTACATTAATAGATACATACATGCCAAGGCTACATGACTTTTTTGACAGGTTTAATGACATATTTCAGTGTCACAGCCTCTAGAAGATGACAGCGGGAAGTTTACAACTAAAACCGGTGACTCAAAACAGACCTGACCACTGACTTTTTGCCCCTGTGTAAATCTACACACAGGCATGCAAATATATCAAAAGTATACATTTTTCATGAGTTAAATACCTGCACATGCCAATTATGCCAAAATCTGTCATCATTTCCTTATGAAAATTGCTCTGTAGCTCAGTAATTAACCAGAACTCACTTTTACATAGGAACTACAAACATGTGAAACACTTGCTGATTGGCTGATTTAGTTGTGTGAGTCCTAAACACACTTTTGGAAAATCTGGAAATTTAAAATCCGAAACTAATTTATTTATTTTAGTTTTAACAAATGTGAAGCCTGTATGTACTACTTCATAATGAATGTACCAATTGTAGTTTCCTTTTTTTATTCATTTTTAGCTCACCTGGTCCGAAGGACCAAGGTGAGCTTATATGCCATACTGTAGAGTCAGGCGTCCTTCCGTCCGTCTGTCCGTCAACACAATTTACTTCTTCTTCTGAACCACTGATCAGAATTTAACCAAATTTGGTAGGAAGCAGCCCTAGGTGGATGGGATTCAAATTTATGCAAATGATGGGGCTGACCCCCTAGGGGCTTGAGGGGCGGGGCCAAAAGGGGTCCATTTGGCAATATTGATATTAACGACTTCTTCTCTGGACCTAAGCAATGTATGACATTGATATTTCAGTGGTAGTATCCCTAGATGGCCGGGATTCAAATTTATACGAATGATAGGGCTGACCCGCCAGCGGCCTGAGGGACGGGGCCAAAAGGGGTTCATTTGGCAATATTGATATTAACGACTTTTTCTCTAGACCTAAGCAATGTAGGGCATTGATATTTCAGCAGTAACATCCCTAGGTGACTGGGATTCAAATTACATATGATAGGACTGACCCCCAGGGGCCTTAGGGGCGGGGCCAAAAGGGGTCCATTTGGTAACATTGATATTAGCAACTTCTTCTCTG
The DNA here is from genome assembly GCF_902652985.1 of Pecten maximus. NCBI lineage: Eukaryota > Metazoa > Mollusca > Bivalvia > Pectinida > Pectinidae > Pecten > Pecten maximus. The sequence goes on along the minus strand of NW_022979611.1, from coordinate 37 downwards.
GACCTAAGCAATGTATGACATTGATATTTCAGTTGTA
>NW_022979610.1:0-23018 GCF_902652985.1 Pecten maximus | reverse complement strand
TATTAGTTTTTTGATATTAATTAAGTTTAATAAATTTTATATACTTTTTCAATTATGTTTGTTTCTTTGACGTTTTGTTTAAATTTATTCCACTTAGTAAATTTCCATGATGTTTAGTTACGTTCCATAATGTTTAGTAAGGTTTCTATAATGTTTCGTTTCCCTTTGACGTTAAGTTAAGTTTCCACCAACGTTAGTTAAGCTTCTGTTATGTTTAGTTTCCTTGACGTTTTGCTATATTTTTCACGCTTATTTTAAACTCCAATGATGTTTAGTTAAGTTTCCATAACGTTTAGTTACGCTTAATTATTTTAGTTTTCTTGACGTGTGTTAACATTTTCACGTTTAGTTGAATTTCCATGATTTTTATTAAGTTTCCATAACGTTAAGTTGAGCTGCATCATGTTTATTTTCCCAAAGATGTTTAGTTAAATTTCCTTTAAGTTAAGTAAAGTTTCCTTGACTTTTGTTTTTTAAAGCTTTTTTGATGTTTAGTTTAGTTTCTAGACTTTTTCGTTTCTGTTATGTGTAGTTTCCATACATTTAGTTTCTGTTATGTGTAGTTTTCATGACATTTAGTTTCTGTTATGTGTAGTTTCCATGACATTTAGTTCTTTTATGTGTAGTTCCAGACATTCAATTCCGGTTATGTGCATTTAATTAACATTTAGTTTCTTTTATGTGTAGTTTCCATGGCATTTTGTTTCTGTTATGTGTAGCTTCAATGAGATCTATTTTTCTATTATGTGTAGTTTCCCATGATATTTAGTTTCTGTTATGTTTTTTTCCATGATATTTAGTTTTGCTTTGTGTAGTTTCCATGACATTTAGTTTATGCTATGTGTAGTTTCCCCATGACATTTAGTTTCTGTTATATGTAGTTACAATGACATTTAGTTTTCTGTTATTTGTAGTTCCATGATATTTAGTTTCTGTTATGTGTAGTATCAATGACATTTATTTCCGTTATGTGTAGTTTCCATGACATTTAGTTTCTGTTATGTGTAGTTTCCAGACATTTAGTTTTGTTATGTGTAGTTTCCATGACATTTAATTCCGGTTATGTGCATTTTAATTGACATTTAGTTTCTGTTTTTGTTAGTTTCCATGGCATTTAGTTTCTGTTATTGTAGTTTCCATGATATTTAGTTTCTGTTATGTGTAGTTTCCATGAAATTATTTTTCTGTTATGTGTAGTTCAATCATTTAGTTTCTGTTATGTGTAGTTTCCATGACATTTGTTTCTGTTATGTGTAGTTTCATACATTTAGTTTCTGTTATGTTTAGTTTCCATGACTTAATCTTCTGTTATGCTTAGTTTCCTTGACGTTTAGTTTAGTCCCAAGACTTTTTTTAACATAATTTCTTTCAAAAGTTTTCCCAAACCCTTTGGGGAAATAACTATGCTTGTTGAATATATGACTTACATTTTCTATTTCCATAAACAAAGCTTCATTTTGTTCAATTTCTGCTGGAAAATACAATACATATCAAAATGATCAATTACGTAAACATATACTATCAGCAATGTCTAAATGGCTAACTTCTACATGTGCCTCGTCAGTGTTGACTGAATAATTACCTATAGTTGTATTTGTTCATGGCTACCGCTAGGTGGCGTGGGTTGTGACCACAACCGTAGTAGATGCGGTCATCCTCAGGGGTAAGATCAACGTCATGAAAGATGAACAGTATAATTGGTAGGTCTTTTATGGACTCGGCATAATCCGATGTTAAGCAAAACTCCTCTATTGAATGTATTATTTCCTGCCTAGGGGGAAACCAATGAAAGCATTGCATAAAGAAGTATAACAAGAAAATCATTTTAAACAAGAATATTCATAACGAAATAAAAAACATATCAAACAAAATAAGTTCATCATGCATGTAGAAAGATTCTGGTGAAAATAGTTTTCTCTGGACCGAAATGGATGTTTAAACACCCGCTCCTCCTACACGGGTTTCAGACCAAATAGCTTTTGTAGTAAATTACGTTTTGAAACTCTTTAATGAGATATTTTGTAGGATTTGGAGAATTTTAGAATTACCTGCTCAATAACGAAGATCCGTAGTCAATCTGCTGTTTCATCAGCATGCTGTGCAGATTATTAAAACACTCTTCAGATGAACCTGTCCTGTTCCTGTAGGGATTATAACTGCTACCCTCTGATCCGTTTTACATTCGACGGAAAGTAACGACCGCCTTTTTTGACGTTGAATAATTCCTTCTCCAATTGCTCAAATGAAAGAATTTTCTTGAATGTGGCAAACGGCCAACTGAAAAAATGTGAAATTTCTGAAATCAAATCCTAAATTAAATGATCAATCATGTAAGTCGATAACTCAGCTTATTTTCGCGGGGGGACTTAATTTCGTGTTCATACCTAACACGTTTTTACGGCAATCTAATTTCGCGTTTTAAGTCATAAATACCGACAGTACCCGTGATTGAAACTATATAGCGGCGATTTATTTTCACGAATTTTAATCTCTCGCGAAATACGCGAAAAAAAGCGTAACTGTTTATGTTTAGTTTCCATGAAGCAAAGTCGCAAACTTGAATGAAGTCACATGACAGTTTAAGGCCATTTGGCTTTTGGTTAAAACCAAACTTTGGGTTTGGGACTGAAATAATATAATAGATGATAATTATAAAATAGGAAAAAGACGTAAACCCTGTCTGCTTATAACCCCATACCATATAAAGACTCTTATGCAGAAAGGAAATTTAATATCTTAATTGTCTAGTTTACATTGGCAAAAGGAATTAATATCTTAATTTGTCTAGTTTACCCTTGGCAGAAAGAAATTAATTTTCTTAATTTGTCTAGTTTAAAATGGGCAAAGGAGTTAACATCTTAAATTTGTCTGTTACATGGGCAAGGAAACATATCTAATTGTCTATAGTTTACATGGGCATAGAAAAATTTATATCTTATTTTGTCTACTTTACATTGGCAGATAGGAATTTAAAATTCTTAATTTGTCTAGTTTACATTGGCAGAAAGAAATTAATATCTTGATTTGTCTAGTTTACATTGGCAGAGAGGAATCAATATCCTAATTTTCTATTTTTACATGGGCAGAAAGGAGTTAATATCTTAATTTGTCTAGTTTACATGGGCAAAAAGGAGTTAACATCTTAATTTGTTAGTTTACATGGGCAAAGAGGAATCAATATCCTAATTTGTCTATAGTTTACATGGGCAGAGAGGAATCAATATCCTAATTTGTCTATAGTTTACATGGGCAGAGGGAATTAACATCTTTATTTGACTAGTTTACATTGGCTGAAAGGGAAATTATATCTTAATTTGTCTATAGTTTACAGGGGCAGAGTAAAATGTATATCTTAATTTGTTTTAGTTTACATGGGCAGAGAGAAATCTATATCTTAATTTGTCTATTTTTAACTTTGGCAGAGAAATCATATCTTAATTTGTCTATTTACTTTGGCAGAGAAAAATTTATATCTTAATTGTCTAGTTTACTTTGGCAAGAGAAATCAGTATCCTATTGTCTAGTTTATATGGACAGCGGGAAATTTGGACTCTTAAAGTTGGGTATGTTGTTAGGTGGGCAACAGTGTACGACTCTCTAAATTATCTTTTTAAATGGGAAACTAGCCGGAAATTTTTTTAAAATAAGATCCAATAACAATATGGAGACTGTGAAAACTACCTTTTTTGGTTTTGAAAAAAAAACATTTAGTCCATTTTTTTTTTCTTTGAAAGGTATTTCCAGCTAAATTTTGAACTTTTTTTTGGTTTTTAAGCGTTATTTTGAATGAAAATCATTTAAGGGGTTTTAAAAGCAAATCGTTTCCCCTTCCCCCTATTTCAAATACAATAAATTCGGGGTAAAAACAAAACTATATCGAGATAAAATTGTGTATTCTTTTTCACAAAAAGAATTAACGGCGCGGCTGGACATTTTGTTTTAAAAAAACGGTGTCCATTCACAATCCTTTTAACTGGCGGCCCTGGTAGGGCCCATAAAGCATACGTTAAGGTTCATTCCAAACCCATAGTAAATTTTTAGGGTTTTTCCCCTTCCCCTACTAATCTAATAAGGGATGAGCCCCAATTGAAATTTTTTACTTTTTTTAAGTAGTGGGGAAACATGAAAAAAAACTGTTTCTTAAAGACCCTAGGAATATACCTTTTAAGTACGGGCCAGAATGGGCCCCAACATGTCCCAAAATAACATTTTTTTTGGTAATTTTTTTTTTAAATTCATCAAAATACCCCTAATATGTTACCCTAAATAAAATGAAAAAAAATTTCCTGAGGCCCAAAGAAAATAAACATTTCAATTAAAAAGAACGTTAAAAAGCATATTTAACCCCATAAAAATTTCTTATACTTTGGGGTTTGGACCCCCGGTTCCTTTCCCTATTTTAAAAATCAATCAGGAATTGAACGGTTTAACCTTTTAAATTTCCCCATAATAAAAGGTCATATTTTTGTAAGTTCTAATTTTATTTTGTTTACCTTTTGACTAAAAAGAAGTTATTTAATTTAATCCCCGAAAAAAAAATTTGAGAATCAAGGGGCAGGTATATTTTCAAATTGAAATTTTTCACTGTTCAACAACCAACTGAAATATACATGTTGACATGGCACACTAGATATCAACATTGTATTTAATCACTTTAAAATTTAAAACTAATAGTCAACTTGTACTATATACATGTAAATTTTACACAATTTCAAATTGCTTATAAACTTTTTTAAAACAAAGTCAACTTTGTAACTAAACACTGTTAATATTAAACTGTAGTAAACCTTGTATTAATTACACTGTTAATATCAACTGTAGCAACATTGTACTAATCCTGTAAAATACAACTAATAGTCAACAGGACATAACATGTTAATTAAAATAGATAGCCCAAATTGTCTTAACACTGTTTACATGCACAAAATTAAACATTGTAATAAACTGTTAATGAACTTAGATAGTAACATTTCTATATACACTGTGACACACAACAGATCAAATTGTAAAAACCCCTGTTGTTTGCATATAAAATTCAACATTGTATAATACACTTTGACATGGCCACAAAATAGTCACTTTGTATTAATAACGGTGACAGCAACTAGAGATAATTTTTGACTAATACATTTGAATGGCACAAAATTTAGTCAACTTGACTTTAACACTGTTAACATTTAAAAACTACATGAAAATTTTTCTTAAATTTTGACAGGCACATAAAATCACTTGTACTATTACACTTTACATGCCCAAGAGATCAACTTTGTATATAACACTTTAATTTAACAATATCAACTTTGTCTAATACCGTTATATGAATGATGTCAACTTTGAATATACCTTTTTGATTTTTTAAAAATTTAGAAAAAAAAAAAAAACATTGAATATAACTGTTACATGCAAACTATATAAACTTTTGTATTTAATAATTTTTCAATGCACAAGAGATCACATTGTCAATACATTTTTAATATGAAGACTAAATTCACATTGTACTATAAAACCGTTGCAGCACACAGATAGTCACATTGTACTTTTAAAACTTTTTAATTGAACTATGTCAACTTTGACTAAACACTGTTAAAGGAACTAAAAGTAAACTTGTCTATATAAACTTTTTGACGCAACTGGATTTAACTTGTACAAATTTAACTTTGACAGGCCCAAAATGTCAACTTGTACAAATAATGTTGACAACCACTAATAGAAAATTTTATATCACTGTTGCTTGAAAATAAAATTCAACATTGTACAATACATGTTGAAGGAACAAAAGTCAACATTGATTATCCCTGTTGACTGCAACGAAAGTCAAAATTGTACTATTCCTTTTTAAATGAAAACAAAATGTCAACATGTACTTATACACTGATATTAAGATTTAATTGAAAACATGTTACGATAAACGTAATATTTGAAGATAAAAATAAACATGTACTAATAAACTGTTGATTGCAACTGATAGAAAACTTGTACTTATACATGTTACGGGAAACACAGAACAAAATTGTCTAATACATTATTTTGAAACTAATATCAAATTGACTATATCCTTTGACAGGGGCACACAATACAACATTGTCTATTACACTGAAAAATTTGAAGTTTGTCAACTTGTACTTTACACGTTAAATTTTTGAAACTAAAAGTCAAATTGTATATAAAACTTTTGACATGAAAACCTAAAAATCCCAGTCAAAAAACTGTTGAAAGGGGCACACTAAAGTAAACATTGTACTATAAAACCGTTGCAAGGCCACTAGATATAAAACATTTTACTTTTACACGTTGACTGTTGAAGGGGATGTAAACATTGTACTATATACATTTTTGACAGTTAAACTGGTATCAAATTGATATAAACTGTTGATTTTTGCAAACTGAAGTCACCATGTACTATTACAGTGACATGCACACTAACTAGTCAACATTGTTTGTACTGTTGACTGGCACAAGATATTAAACATTGTCTAAAACAATTTTAATGGTACCGGATAATAAAATTGTACTAATACACTTTTTTACAATGTTTCTGATATAAAACTTGAACTATTCATGTTGCAGGGCACTAGATTCAACAGTACTACTACAATTTTGACATGGTACACGGGATTCAAATTGTATATATACACTTTTACATTAAAATGGATAGTCAACAATGTACTTTATACCGTTGACGTGGACACTAGAAAAAAACATTGTACAATCTTTGTGACGGCACACAGATGTAAACTTGTATTGAACATTGAATGGCACACTAAAAATCAACATTGTACAATACCGTTACATACACACAATAGTCAACATTGTACATATACCTTTGCATGAACACAATATAAACTTTGTACTATTACACTGTTGAATGACACACTAACTAGCAACTTGTATATATACATGTGCAGACATCTAGATAGTCAACATTGTGCTAAAAAACACTGTTGCCATGACACATAACTAGTCACATTGACATATACATTTGACATGACATCTAATAGTAAAACTTTGTCTATAACACTTTTTGCCTGACACCAGAAGTCAAAAATGTTTTTATCACTGTTGACATGACACACTAATATAACTTGTACGTAACATGTTAACAGGTTCCAAAAATGTAAACATTTCATATCCGTTTGACAATACCCCGGATAAAAACTTTGTACTATATACACTGTTGGCATGACACACTAATATCAACATTGTACTAATACCGTTGACTGACATCTAGATTAAACAATGTCTTTATAACTGTTGAATTACCACAAAATGTCAACTTGACTATATCCCTTTTTCAGACACACAAAATAGTCAAAGATTTGATACACTTGTATGGCACACTAGAAATCAACATTGTACTATTTAAACTGTTGACAGACACACTACTAGAAAACATTGTACTATTACACTGTTGACATGACACAAATAGTCAAAATTTATATATACCTGTTAAAATTTAAACTATTAAAACATTGAAATTATACATTGCCATGCAACAAAGATAGTCAAATTTTTTAAAATTCACTGTTGAATGTAACTAGATAGTAAAACTTTTGTAAAAATTTTTACCGTGTTTAAGATTCCTTGGGGGGAAAGGGAAACTAATTAATAAATTTAATGAAGACATGGAAAGATCACAATCTTTACTCCAATTTTCGCAAAGTCACTCGCTATTTTTTGGGGGAAAAATATTTGTGTAATTACTAGTAAAGCATTTGGTACAAACACTTTTTAAAGAAATAAAAAAAAGGGCATATACAATTTTTTGCCAGTTTTCGCGAAGTCAGCCCTGGGGAAATTAGATAGCCGTATTTATTGTCAACGGTATGACCATTTTTTCTTGCCGTAACTCAACAAAAATTAGTTAAAGTATTTAATGTACAAAGGTATATCAATTTCACTTTTTAATTTTTTCCCCAGTACACTAAATACTTCTAGTGCTTTTTAAGGGAATATCATAAAAGAATATGCATTAAAAATTTTAAAAATTTATTTACTGTTTGTATACACTATGCAAAATTCAGAATTTCCCAATTTTTATTTAACATAATTTTCCAACTCTTTATAAAATTTGATCTTTGCAGCAGGGTTTTTCCCCAAGATTGAGGATATTATTATGGGTGATTTTGGGCTGGGGAATGGGAATGAAAGGGGTTTGTATGGTTTTCATTTTTATAATATTGGTTTGAAACAATGAAACTCTTTTTATTTAACATATACTTAAAAGATAACTTAAATGTACAGTTAAGAGTAAGCCCAATTTTTTTTTTGTGTGCATGCTAATATATTTGTACGCATTTTTGGGATGTATTTACAAAAAAATAAAGGAAAAAATTTTGCCTTTTTTTACAATTTTATTTTTGGGTTTGGTTTTGATGAGGATTTTTGTGGAAGGGGAAAAAAGCGACAAATTTTTGCTTTTTTGCTGCCTTTTTAAATACTTTGACCTGGCAGCTCACGGTCTTTCTTTTGTAACATATTGTGCAATCATGGTTTTTTCCGGACAAACTTACTTGAATTTTTTAACTCAATTTCCCAACATGGAATTCAGCCGAAATTTTCCTTAGGTGATCCAAAAAAGGTCCGCCCGGTTGTTTTTTTTTGGTCTGCCCATATCTAAGTTGCCGCCATCTTAAAAACATTTTAAACTTTTTCTCAAGTTTCTTTTGTTGGTTCAATTCACTTGCCTAAAAAGATCCTGAAGGGTTTTGAACAAGTGTAACTTTTTTTTTGGGGGGTTAGTACTTAACCAAAGATGGGGGGCCATATCATTTCAAACACTTTTAAAACTGTTCTTCTTTCAATGTGTGATTCATCTAAAACTTTTTTCCTGATAATTTTTTTTAATCGGGTTGGTAAAAACCCAAGTTTGGCACCCAGGGCCAACCGTCCCACCCCTTGTTCGAGAGTTTACAACAATAATGACTGTTAAACCCCCTGTATTTCTTTTTAAACGACATTACCGCATTTTAATTTTATAATGTTACTTCCCAAAAAAAAAAATTTTGCTTTACCAATTGAGAAAATTTGCAATACGTAGACAAATTCCGGTGAAATTTGAAATATCGACCGCTACCCAACAAAGATGCTGGTTTATCAAAAAATCGCATAAAGGGTGTGATGAAAATTGAAAAAATGTTTTATCTCACCACTAGCATATTAGGGGTTATTCATTTTAGGAGAAATTAATGTTAGGATTTTTTTTTGGTTTTATTTTGGTTTATTTTTTTAACGCCCTATTAACAGCCAGGGACATTAAGGAGTCCCTGTTTTGGAGAGGGGAAACCGGGAGAAAGCACGCCCTACGGTTAGTACCAAAAACTGCCCCCCGGGGGTTTCAAACTCGCCCCAGGGGGAGGACTAGGGATAACGTGTGGGGACCCTTAACCATTTAGCCCCGGGGCCCAAACCAATGTTTGGAGTTCACTTAAATCCCGTAAGAAAAATAAAATTTATTGAGATCTCGATTTTATTTGAAAAAAAAGGCTGACCATCGAAGCTGGGTTAAAAAAGAGCGTTTAATGGTTTTGGTTTAAAAAACCAGTCGTTTTTCATTTTTCATCATATTTCTAAACAAGTTTGAAAATTCAATTTTAAGAATTTATCAAAAATTTTTGCAATCAAAAAAATTTCTACTTAAGAATATGGGGTTTTTTTAAATAAAGTAAAAACTGGAGCTACCAACTATATTTCCTCTCTGTGATAAATTTAGAAAAGGATAATAAGCGTATTTTTTATGCTGCAAAAAGCTGATGCAGTGGGAATACAACTAGGGGCCATTGAAAAGAAAGTTAGGGGTAAAAAAAGACTCAAAAAGGGAAAAACACTTTTATTTTTTTGTGTTTAAAAAAGTCCCCATCTATGAGCAGAATCTGAGGCCCTAAAACTTTGAAAAAGTTTGTACATGCAGCTATACCCAAACAAATTTTTATGGTTTCAACTCCGCAGATTGAATGCCTCAAATAAATTTTTCATACCGAAAGTTAATAAAAAAACTAGAAAAAGACATGGCCAAGAGTCTTCGTTTTAACATGTTGTTTTGAATGATTCAAAAATATTGTTATGATGATTTAAACCATTAGGGTCAATGATCCCCGTGTATTTAAAATTTAAAAACATTGTTTCTTTTAATAGAGACAAACAATATTGAAAAATTTTTAATTCTAAAAAGGGGTATTGATGTAAGCGGTAAGTTTACAAGACTTGGGGAAAAGATTTTAATAGACACTTTGAAAGTGAGATATATTCTAAGACAACTCTTATCGTGAGGAAAAAACGTTCCCAGAATAGACGAAAAACCCAAAAGGGGTCCCTGCCACTCCGTAAAAAAGCATAAAGGAAACACGACTTGGGAAAAGGGATACAAATCGCAGTAAGAAAAATTTAACAGGAAAGGAGAAAATGTAGCGGGCCCAACCCGGTGTTCGAACCCGGGGCCCCCCGAACACTATCATTGAGTACTGATCACGATGATGCCCTTTCCCTCCCCTACCACCTCCCTCCTTTTTTCCCAATCTTCGCCCTGAATGATGTTTTCACTAAAAACTAATTAAAACCCATGATATACCAGTAACAAGGTGTCAAGACGTCACAAGATGGATAAAAAACATTGCCCTTAAAAATAAAACAACACCCCTAACTGAAATTAAAATATCCCCGCCCAGCAAAAAACATCCAATATCTACATAAATTTCTTTCGGTGATAAACAAACCTTTTTTTTTTTATATTTATGGCGAGTGTATGGGCTAAAAGAGGGAGCCTGCAAGGGAACTCAGGGCTGACTGGGAAAAAAGGGGGATCTGTTCCAGAGGAGCCGGTCACAGGGGTACTTTTAACGCCCCGTTGAGCTTTGGGGAACCGCGGAGTTTGAAAGTTTCGTCAAAAGCGTGGATAGGTAGAAGCCTCCTCAGGAACTCAACCCCGAGTTTCCCCCGGGGTTCAGGGGCCCCCCTGTGTGTGTATGTGGGGAAAAAAAATTATGGATTATACATTTTTTGATGAAAAATGAAAAAAAAGGAAATTAAAAAAAGGACTATACTTTTTTTTATAAAATCGTATCTAAAAAAATCAACACAAACCCATGTTTTATTTACCCATCTTTTTATTGCTTTATACTAAAACCGATTTAAAAAGAGTTTTCCTTTTAAAACCTGAGGGTGTTCATTACAGCTTTTGAATAAAAACAATTTTTACCACACGGGAATAAAAATAAAAGGTAGGGACACTTGAACTTTGACCGTGACTATTTTTAAACACAAGATTATGGCTTTTGATGGGACACTGTGAATTGCCGGGGACACTTTTATCACACGATTCATGGCGTTTATTGCGAAACGAAGGCCGCTTCACGCCGTAGCTAATTTAAAAACCACCTGACAAAAATTTTTTTATTTTTATTTATATCAGTTTAAGTTTTTAAAAAGTTAATGCTTTAAGGGAATAAAATAATTAATTAATTGTTAGCATCTTAAATTTTAATGCTTCCCGGTTTTTGCCATTGTCGTTTTGCAATTTTTTTTTTAATTTTGGGAGAAAAAATATTCTTTTTTTTTTTTTTTTTTTTGATAAAACACTTTTTTCATTACACATAAAAATGTATAAACAAACAAAAGGGGTCCCCTCGCAGGAGGGGTTTCACCCTTCTTCAATTTTTCTACTTTCACTCGTCATCCCTTTCAAACAGCTATTTTCACTTTTTCCCCTTTTAGAATTTACATTTGTTTATTTTTTAATTTTTTTTTTAACTTAATGAAATAGAAAATTTTAAGTAACAATATATCAGTAAAAAAAGGAATTGGGAGATTAATCTCCTATCCGGAACCCTTGGTGTGTTGCCATAGAATGAAATCCCCAGGGGGGTTCCGACTGCTCGCGTGTACGTGGGCCCTTCACATTTTTTTTCGAGGGTCCGATGGCGAGGGTAGAAATTTGGTATTTTACTTTTTTTTTTTTTTTTTATTTTTATTGCGATACTATGCCATATATTTTTTTTTAAAAAGAGTTTTAAATTTGTTTCCTTTTAATTTTCCGTAGACTACGGGCGTAGTGGGTTTTGTCTGCCAACCCGGGCCCGACACGTGTTTCATTTATCGCCTAATTACTATGCTTTCTTTTTAAGAAAATATCAGTATATATTTGGGGGATATAGTATAACAAATTATACTTTTATTTTAGCTTTTTTATTGCTTTTTCTTGTAAAATATTGTGGGATGTTCCTCCAATATGATATACTGAGTGACTTTTGTATATACTGTATCCAATTACTGTTACAGGTGGTTTTTTTTTAATTTGGGGTATTCTATTTTTATCCAAAACCAAATTTTTTAATGTTACATATCTTTTTTAAACCAAGGGTTTAAATATTTGTTTAATTGTTAGAGGATTGTAAATATTCACTTTTTTGAAATAGTGTTTGTAGCTTTCCTTTTTCCTGCAGTATTACGTCGGTGTTTTCTAAATTTCCATTTAGTAAAATTTCCCTCGTTTGGAAATTTTATTTAGAATTTTATTAAATTCTTTCAGTTTTTTTATTTTGTAAATGTTGAATATGAATTATTGAAAATTTCCGTAATCTTATGTCGTCAAATTTTGCCCTTTTTTTCCCTATAAGTGAGTATTTTGGTTTTTCTGATTTATGCTGAAATATGTTTTTAATTTTTTTATTTGTGTTTTTCCCCCTTTTTATAGGGTTTTGTTTTGGGAATTTCAACTAAATTGATTTTTTATTCTGGGTTTAAAGTTCTTTGATCTACACACTCCTTTTTATTTCCTTAGCCATATTTTTGGTATACTTTTTTAAACACGATTCTCTGATAGCCAGTTTCTTTTTTTAATGAGTTTTCATATATATTTTTTCTCAAGTTGTTATTGTTTTTTAAAAGGTCTTTTTTGTATTTACCGGGGTCATCCATTTTGAATAAAGGGGGGTTTTTTTTCCTTAAACTTTATTATTTTAAAATTTTCCCCTTAATTGGGCAAATTTCATTGTATTTTTTTGGGTTCATTTTATTTTTTTAATTTTACCCGTTGAAAAATTTTAATAGAAGGGGATATATTTTCGCTGATGGGAGATTTTTAAAAAGTCTAAATTATTTACATATGAGATACTTTTAACCAAACTTTTTTCTCAAATTTTGGAAAACTTTTCCCAAAGGGTTTTTTTTTGGTTTCCAGTTTTTAAGCCAATTTAAATTCTCCTGTGTCAAAATTTTGGGTCTTATTCATGGAGTTTAACCCCTTTTAGTATGGTTTTTTTGTGTTTTTTTTACTTTCCTGTCTTTCCTTCCCAAAAGTAATTATATATTTCTTTTTAACTTGTTTATCGTGTTTTTGGGTTTTAGCAGCATAGACTTAAAAATGTTGTTTAGGTAAAGTAAGGTTTTAATTTTTGTACCCCTTCCGACATGGTTAGCTTTCCCTTTCCGTTTTTTTAATTTTTTTTTTCATTTTTTCTATTTTTCATTTCCCAATTTTTTTCTAACTTTTTTTTTGATTAAGGGGAAGGTCTCCTGTGCTTTAATGATTTCACTGTCCATGTATGTCTTCAAATTCACTTTAAATTTTTTTTGATTCCCATCTTAAACCTTTAGTTTTTTCTGTTTTAAAAAATTTGGGGGAAATGAACCAAAGTTTCTATTATGTTTAAGGCTTTTTTAATATTTTTTTTTGATTTTTAAAATAGTGTAGATCTCGGCTAGCTGCGAATCTTGAATGGACGTTTTTTGATTTTCTTTAGGGTAAAACCTAATAATTTTGATCACTCCCCAATCTTTTAGCCATGTTCTGCCCAAAATAAAAAGAACAGTAAAAGTAGTGGACATCCTTGTCGGATACTTAGATTTTTGATGTTTGGATACCAACCATTATACTGATTTTCCCAGTTTTTGTTATTATCAGTAATTTTAATCCAGTTTTTTTAAGTTTGGTTTAAAACCAAATTTGGGGAGTGTTTTTAAAAAAATTTAATTTAAATGTGCAAAAAGCTTTTGCGAAAATCTAAAAAAAGATTCTGCATTTTTTTAAAATTTTTTTTGTGTGTTGATAATTTCCTTTATTTTCTAAAGTTATAACCTATTTCTTTTCCCTTTTAATGAAATTTTTTATCTTTTATTATTTTTGGGGATTGTCTTTTAAACGCTGAGTGAGCCCTTTCTAGAATTTATAATCTATGTTTAGGAGCGCGAAGGGCGCCAGTTTTTAAGTTTATGGGTCACCTTTTTTTTTATATGTGATAACCGCTTGCTTTGTGAAGCTGTAAATTTTTTTTTCTGGTAGCTTTTGTTTTAAAATTTTTAAAAGCATGTTTTCTAGTACGGCCCGAATTCTTTGAGAATTCGACAGTTGACCATCAATACCCGGGGGACTTTTTAATTTATATACTGATTGCTTCTTTAATTTTTTTTATTTTGGGTTTGTCCCAAAATGAGGTTTCTTTTGTCTAATTTTTTTTTTCGATTTTTGGTTTTTTGAATATAGGAAAATTCTTATAACAAAAAAATTGCTGTCATTTTACTCATCAATATCTACTACAAGCAAATGCTGCAACTTTTTTAATTTTTTATTCCCAACCCCTTTAAACCCCTTTAAGTTATAGGTTGTTTTAAATCTTGAATCATCAAAACGAACAAAACAAAAAATTAATAAAAGTATTAAAAATTCGCTACCGTAAAAAGGGGTAAAAAAACTTTTTTCATATTTGCAAGAAACTAAGAAAAACACAAAAACACAAAAAATGAAATGCTAGAGCCTCCCGTCGTGAATACATCTTTTTAAGAAAAAACCTTATGATAGAAAAGAAATTTGCAAAATTTTGTTTTTTTTTTTATCGTGAAAATAATTTATGTTTCCCATTATTCCTTTTAAAATTATTTTACATTCCTTTCTTCTTTTAAACAATCCTGGTCTCTAAACAGGCGTTTTTAATTGCAAAAAAGCTTTACTCCCCGATTTTTTACGTTCTTCTCTTTTCGTGCCGTATCTATTTCCCCTGGGATTCAGTTTCGACCCTGGGGGCATCTAAAACAGCGCGTCTGGTCCCTCTAAACAACATTTTCAATTAATTTTTTTAAGGGAAATTATAAATTGGGGGGCCCCCACAAAAATTTGTTCAAAAAAAACACATTTTGCACCAAATAGTTTTGGTAAAAGGGCCCCTCTCCTTACTAAGTAAAACATACATCTCACAATTTAAGTCCTACTATCTCACTACGTAAGTCATCTATCTCCTAAAGTAACAAATATCTTACTAATGTAAAACCTACTCTCCTAAATTTAAATCATACATCTCCTAATTAAGTCTACTATTCACTAATGTAAGTCTACATCTCACTAAGTAAGTCATACATCTCACAATTTAAGTCATCTATCTTACTAATGTAAGCCCCACTATCTTACTAAAGTAGTCATATTATTTTCCCGTGTAAATCATACTATCTCACTAAAGTAAGTCAATTTATAAAAAATTATACACTCACATTTCAATAAAATAAAAGATACTATTTCACAAAACTCGCTAATTAAATCATACTATCTCAAGTATGATTATGCAAATGACAGTGATTACTTTTTTGTCAAAAAAACCGCCCCTTTTTGTTGATGTCTTTTTTCCCTTTTGGGCTGGTCTGGGAAAGTTTGTATCATTCCCCAATATAAAAAAGAAATGCTTGGTAAAATTATCGATAAAATATCTTTAAAACACATATTTCATTTCAATCCCTATCCTTTTCTGACTTCCACTAAAAATTCGTGACATTTGTGATCTGAAATTTTTAAGCAGTTTGTATTTCAAACTATTCCAATCCGTCTTTTTGCATTCGGGATGTACAACCCTTAAATAATTAAATCTGAAAATAAAATTCGACCACATGGTAAACAACAAGCCACTTGTGAACCGTTTTAGATTAAACAATGGCTAAAATTGATAAAGAAGTAGAAAAATGAAAATCAGATAAATACAATGGTTTTAGTAAGATATATATAGACATACTTCCGGGTGATAGTATACCGGATCGTATGAAAATCGTTTAATTATAATTGCTATTTTGATATCGCATCTGAACAATTTACCATAATATGTTCATGAGATAAGGGTTACCATCGCAAAGTTTTAAAGTAAACAAGACAAGCGGCTTTTGCAAAATGGACAAAATCGGTAATTGAGCAGTGATAAAAGGTGTAACACCTAAGGATATCCATAATGATATGGTAGCAACACGAGGGAAGGATTCCCCTTCATATCTTCAATGAAACGGTGAGTGGGCCAGTAGAGTTGGCGTTTCACAGAAAGAGTACATTCCATTCTGACCGAGGATCTTGCAATGAGAAAGCTTTCAGCCCGACGAGTACCAAGACTTCCGACTGTTAATAAGCACATCAGGCGCACATTATCGCGTGCTAATCGTGACCTTTTTGAGGAAAGTTCCTGCCAACTTTCTTCTGAAATTTGTCACTATGATAGAAACATTAGAACATCATTTTACCCCAGAGACCAAACAACAATCGAAACAATGGAAGCACCCTGGTTCTCCATCGCCAAAGAAGGCAAATACTGTTCCGTCAGCTGGGAAGGTTATGGGCTTTGGTTTTCTGGGATGCAGATGGTATTCTGCTGATAGATTATCTCCAAAAGGGACAAACAATCAATGACACTATGTTTCACTTCTGAGGCAGTTACGCGGAAATATCAAAAAAAAGCGCCGCGGAAAGTTCCTAAAGGTGTGTTATTCCATCAGGATATGTTCATGTTAACAATTCTGTCATTGCCATGGCTGCCTTTGACGATTGTGACTTTAAATTGATTGAGCATCGCCTTATTCACCGGATCTCGCTCCATATGACTTTCATCTATTTCACAACTGAAAACAGATATTTTCAGGCACCCACTTTCAGTCTGAGGATGACGTCATACATGCAGTAGATGACTTTCTGAACAGTTCAAGAAAAGAGGTCCTATAAAAGTGGCATTGAGCCCTTAAACCCCGCTGGCAAAAATGTATAGATACTGAAGGGGATGATGCTAAACATAATACAATATTTCAGACAAAATTCAAACTATCTGGTTTTACTTACCCCCTACATGTGTGTATTATATCACATACATACAATCTATACGCATACCAAATGTCTTAATTTACATATTTAGATTAACTGCCTTAAATGTCACATATCATGCTATCAAAAAACTTGTACCGGGATACCACACTGTAATGTCTCCCAATATTCCCAAAAGCTGTATAAATATCACCAACTCACCAAGGATCTTCTAATATGACTTCATTTATAAGTGAAATAACTGTTTATACCATTATGTATATACTCGACGATATACATACATTCTATATATGGGGTCAAAGAACGTAATATAAACAGTAAAAATCCAGATAAACACTGGATCCTCACATAACATGTATGGAGGATACGAATGTACTTGCTAATGATTATATGGGGCAAAGAAGTAATTCAAACAGTGTGGACAATGAGGCTTGTTAAATTTTCGGGGCAATCCGCCCCCTTATCAAAACACAAAAAATACAAATACAATCACATATCTATATAAGAAGTACTGGAAATACAATAAAATACAATAAGAATAATGTTTTAGTAACTGGAGAAACCCACAATGAATCCTTCGGCAAAAGTGGGCCGAAGGCGGATACTAGCGTGACTGTATCATGTTCAACACTAGAACGCTATGCGACCAACGGAGATATTTTGAATTCCCCGCACGTGAAAGTCTACCAAAGAGTTCAAAGACGATTCGTCCCTAAATAAAGCAAGTGGGAGACATTGTATTGATATCAGATTTCAGAATAAAAATGTGCATTATCGTCTCTACAGTGATGATTAAATATCGTGTACAAAGTCTGAAAACTATAGAAAAATATGTTTAAGATCATAGAATTATAGAGAGTGGTGTGAAAAAACTACTACGAAATATTTATCAAGACTGAGAATATAAGAAATACGAATGCCGAAGTGTCCCTACAGGACGCTACGGGAAACAGACGATTCGGGCCAAATCGGACCAAGATGCTGTTGCATGATGGCGGGAGGCGACTAATGTGAGTCTCAAAGAGCAAGTCGCCTCCCGCCATCATGCAACAGCATCTTGGTCCGATTTGGCCCGAATCGTCTGTATTGCTTGAATGTAGAAACTTATTGTTCTATTTTTGATTCGTATGTAAATAGTATTTTACGTTATGTATTGGTAATATGGGGATTTCATAAAGCACCGGATGTCGAAAGCGTACATTAGAAATTCTGTAAAAAAATACTTAACTTAATAAGGTGCCTAAATCAACCTGCAATGACTTCGTTTACTGTGAATTGGGTAGATTACCATTAACTATGAGAAAATTAAGAGTGTTCAAATATTGGTGAAACGTCGGATAATAGAGGTTACACAACGAGTGGTTGTTGGATATTGAATTACCACGTGTGGTATAAACATATTGTTAATCAACAGCTGTAATGATTAACTGATGGTCTGAGAGTTGAATAACACAGGGTATTGTGGTAGAATCTGGTATTGAAAACATGTCTTGATGAAATGGTAAATGAGAATGACGTGTGGATATGTGACATTAAGAATGAATTAGCCGCTTTAGGTATTGAGTACATGTTTTATTCTAATTCACCAATAGACTATGCTTTTAAAAGCATTGAGCAGAGATTGACCGATGTTATCAAACAAAACATGTTAATAGATATCTAGTTCGTCGAAAGGTAGATTATATATCGATATCTGATAGATAGCCACTGTGTACAGTTTTAAACCTATAGAAACTAAATATAAATGTATGTGGAGCATCCTCACACAAATTAAATATAGAAATATGTAGACATAATAATATTACCTAAAGAAATAGAACCTGTAACAATTGTGATTTGGGTGACATCGAGGATGAGTTTCATTTTATTTTGATATGTCCATTATATACAGGTATGAGGGTAAAATGTATAAAACAATATTACTACAAAAGACATTCTGTTTTTAAATTGATCCAACTATTATCTGTTAATAATGTTGGAGAGTTGTCAAATTTAGGTTAATATCTATACTTGGCTTGCAAAAGACAAATTAGTGTAGATAATTTTATATTGAACAGTTTTCATGTACATGTATGTAACACTCTCCTGTACCCATCTGTAGTTGTTTAATGTCATATATCTTATAGAGCTCATCTGCACCCATCACTAGACCAGTGATTCGTTGATTTATTTCACCAGCAGTTTTACAGTATAAAAACCAGCATTAAAACTCCTGCCTTTTATCTTTTTTTTTAGAGATATTTCTTGTTTATTAGACAAATGCTATAGCAAAAGTGTTAAGTAAATGAAAAAAACAAAAACAAAAAAACACTGTCATGTTTGATGATTGATAATATTTTATTATTTAGTATTGAAAACTTTGATAGTGCTTAGGTCATGTACCAATGGTAGATCTTTCTTCTTTGGATTTCTGAAAAAAAAATCAAGTTTAATAGGTATTGATACATTATGGTATAGAATAGGCAGAGAAGCTTCTATAAGATTTAAATTTGAAACATTAAAATTTCAAATACCCTGCAGTAAATTCATATACCCCAAATGTTGATTAAACAGATTCGTAATTCAAAATTAACCTAAAAACATATATATCTAAATATGAATGGACCCATTTAAGTTTAATTAGGGAATGAGGACACACCTGAGGGATTTTTGTCTTCCAGAGTACAGGTAAATATTTAGATTGTATACTGCACAGCATGCCTTTAGTGAACTCTAGTATTTTGGGGAGATGATCATGGCCAGCCTCAGGACAGGTTGTTGACAATGAGACACACCTGTTGATTCATGTATATCTCAAAGGTAATAAAGGTGTGGTCAATGTCCCTATGGTTTGGATGGAGTGGGGGAGCCCAGGTGATCACCATGACAATATTTTTTTCTGTAGACCCAGAAGTACAGGTATATACTCTACATATATTCTGAATGGACCCCCCTTTGAGTTTATTTGGAGATGCCCCATGACCAGGTGTTAATGTTTTTATCAAAGGTGAGGTGTGATCAATGCCCCTAAGGTTGGGGGGGGGGGGGGTATATATATCGGTCATAATGGGGAAAAATATATATAAACTTTTGATTTTATTAATTTCCCACACAAAACAATAAAATATATACCGGCAGTATTTAATGTTTTGCTATGTGCAAAAGATATCATAACTATTATATTCCAACACACTCATTCCTCGATCAATCACTGCAATTCTGTTTTGAAACACTAAATAATTTACAAAAAGTATAATATTTAATTTACATAAGACTGATTTATGCTTTTTTTCAATTAGTTTCAATTAATGCATTACTTTCAATAATTTATTATTCATGAGATCAATGTTAACAGAAGTCATGATTATACTATATAAAATTCTACAGATTATAGCTATCAAATCACTAATCTAATTATAAATATGATATTCAAGTTGAATTGAATATAATTAATGAATAGTTTAAATTATATACACCTTCCAGTTAAAACAAAATAGACGATAGTATACCAGCCATCTTTTTCTCTTGTTTTGTTTACTTATTTTCACCGGGCAATAACTAAATATTCACAATGAATTACACAACAAATTTGACTAAACGCGATACAGTAACTATCGATCAACAATTATTTGAAAACCATTTTGAAATTGGTCAATAAATAAAAAAGGAGTTAAACTGAAACCATGTAGCACTGTCCTTAACACCAGCCATTCACAGTATAACCATAATTTGTTTTGTTTACTTATTTTCACTGGGCAATAACTAAATATTCACAATGAATTACACAACAAATTTGACTAAACGCGATACAGTAACTATCGAACAACAATTATTTGAAAACCATTTTGAAATTGGTCAATAAATAAAAAAGGAGTTAAACTGAAACCATGTAGTACTGTCCTTAACACCAGCCATTCACAGTATAACCATAATTTGTTTTGTTTACTTATTTTCACTGGGCAATAACTAAATATTCACAATGAATAACACAACAAATTTGACTAAACGCGATACAGTATAACTATCGAACAACAATATTTGAAAACCATTTTGAAATTGGTCAATAAATAAAAAAGGAGTTTAACATTTAAACTAAAACCATGTAGCATCGTCTTTAACACCAGACATAAGCTAACCAGCGTGGTAATCGCCGTGAAAAGAACGATCACATGTGCAGTCTTCCGAACATAAAGTACGACGGAATACGTTTGAAACACCAGTTTACATAAAAATAATTGCACTTACGTTTGATTCCCCGTGATTTGTTATCGGAAAATAGTCTTCTATGAGCCTTGTCATAAAGCTGACCGTGTTTCAGGCGTTACCTTCAATATGGCGTCTAAACAGTAGGAGCAGCAATGCACTCTGGGATAAATTACCCGAACTTCCGCTCGGCGGTGACGTTTGGTAAGCCAAAGAGCTTGTTGCGAATCCCTAGTATATAGGTCTCTGCTTAAAGGTTTAACAGAAAGCATCGCGGGTTGATTCGATGTGATGGCAGGCGCGTGTTATGTCATGAATGATTTTGTATTGGTTTTTTCTCGATATGTACATTTCGTCCCGCAAAACTCGGCCGAAACAGCGGGTTGCAGTGACAATATCGGATGGCCAATCCCATATTAAAATTAGTTCGTTTAAACGAAATGGAACAAATATTAAAATCATATAGATGTAATTGTGTAGAAGGTAAAATTTAGGCATTAGAAACCAAACACAAAGGTGGTCGAAAGATCCTATTATCGTGACGAAAACCGAGTGTCAGGACGACTCGTCACAAACCGACAACATGTACTCGTACAACTTATTCAGCCAATCAGCTGCTGTATCATGTAAACCAAGTCCCTAAGGGAAGTGTGTTTGTGGGGCCTGTAGGGGTTGGTCTGATTAATTAACATATGGAGTGGGTACTTCCTATAGCGAGAATAGAGATTATTGGAATAAGGTTTGAAGAACAAACATCCAGTGGGCACACAACGTCTGGAGAACGTTGCATTTACGTCAGGATGCAACGTTGCATTAAGGTGTAATGTTGCAAATGAAAGTTTTGGGGAACGGTTTTCATACAACTTTCCCACAACGTTACTGAGTTACGATGTGGCAACGTTTTATTTACGTTGTATAGACGTTGTCACAACGTCGTATTATTTTATCTATTTTTTTGGAATTATACAATTTATCGTAGAACTGCTTCAATCTGTTTAAAAATATTCTCTGGGTCGTTTAAAACATTTTCATTTTCATCTTTTATTTTTGTTATTGTTTTTTTGTGTTTGTCTTTTATTTTCTAATGATAGGAAAAATTTTGTGTTCTTTTCTCCTTCTTCAATCCAATTGGCACGTGATCTTATTTGTGCACCATTAGCCTTTACTGTATATAGATTTTCTAATTTTTTCTCAGTTTCTGAAATTTCTTCGTTGTTTTCATTATTTTCATACATTTTTTTCAAGTCATTCTCTAAATCTTTTATTTCATCTTTTCTTTGTTTTGCTAATTGTTTGCTAAATAATATACTTTTTTCTCTAATTTCAATTTTACACAATTCCCAAGTTTTATCAATTTGATCTGGATTTTTTGTCGCGGTATCTATACATCTAATTATTATTTTTTCGATACATTTTACATATTTTTCATTTTTTAGTAGACTATTGTTAAGTTTCCAGTATCCTGGCCCCCTGTGTGTATTTTTAATGTCAATTATAAGTGAGACCGCTTGGTGATCTGTTGATTTTATCATTGCTGGCCTTATGTTTGATTTTAGAATGTTTGGTATTAATTCTTTCGAAACTAAAAGGAAGTCTATTATACTTGCTTCTCTATTTGAATTTTTCCTACGCCATGTGAATTGCTGTGTATTTTGGTTTAAAATTCTCCAAGGGTCAACTAAACTATGTTCCCTTTTTTCAATACCTTAAGATGGTTTACTGGTTTTTGTACCCTATTTACTGATTTTCTATCAATATTTGTGTCTTGAATTCATTCTCCTATCAAAAT
>NW_022979609.1:0-36493 GCF_902652985.1 Pecten maximus | reverse complement strand
AATATATTATCTTTGTTTTGTACTTAAATATTTTCTTTTTTCAACCCAATATTTTTTTTTCAAAAGTTTCTTCTCACTTCTTTCTATTTCCAGTTTCCTTTCGTTAAAAGATTGTCATATTTAGTGGCTTTTGAGAATTGGTTGATTTTCAAAATTTGCTTTTTGTTTTGCAATATGTGTACATCAATATTTTGCATGTCTCAATAACAGAAAAATGAAAACACTCTGCTTCTTCTTTTTTAACAATAATTTTGATGAAATTTTTAGTTTTGTTAAAATTACCTATAATGTTGTTGGGCATTTTGAATTGGCGGGTCTGTCAGATCAGCACATATTCAACACACTAGTCCAAGATAACATCCCTGTTCAATTCTTTTTCTTCTGTATGGCTAACTTGATGATCACAATCTTTTCAAACTTGGTCTGGGGCACTAATTTTGTTTTAAGAATCTTGAGGCACTATGTTGGCTCCCAAGGAGGAGGGGTGGGACACAAAAGGACGATTGTGCAATTCAAATGCACATGTATTCTGTAGTGATGGTCCCAAATCTTGAATGCTAGCAGGTTTGGTTTAATGTATGACCTTTACCTTCATTAAAGACCACTGGAGCCAGACATGCAATAACCTTGAAAATCTTCAAATGTATAACCTTGAGGTCAAGATACCTGGTATTGGGCCTGTAGTATGCTGATGAAGTGATACAAAATTTGTTTAAAAACAAGCAACATTGATGTACATTCAAGGTCACAGCCGTCAAACATGTTTAAATGTTTAAACCCTTTTTTAGCTCACCTGCCCGAAGGGCAAGTGAGCTTATGCCATGGTGCGGCGTCCGTCGTCCGTCCGTCCGTCCGTCCGTCCGTCCGTCCGTCCGGCCGTCCGGCGTCAACTTTTTCATTTAAACAACTTCTTCTCAATAACCAGGAGGCCCAGGAACTTCATATTGGGCCTGTAGCATGCTGGGATGAAGGGCTACCAAGTTTGTTCAAATAAATGACCTTGACCTTCATTCAAGGTCACATTGGTCAAATAGGCTATAATCTTCAAACGACTTCTTCTCAATAACCAAGAGGCCCAGTGACTTGATACTGGGCCTGTAGCATGCTGGGGTGAAGGGCTACAAAGTTTGTTCAAATAAAGGACCTTGACCTTCATTCAAGGTCACATGGGCCAAATAGGCTATAATCTTCAAACGACTTCTTCTCAATAACCAAGAGGCCCAGGGACTTGATATTGGGCCTGTAGCATGCTGGGGTGAAGGGCTACTAAGTTTGTTCAAATAAATGACCTTGACCTTCATTCAAGGTCACATGGGTCAAATAGGCTATAATCTTCAAACGACTTCTTCTCAATAACCAAGAGGCCCAGGGACTTTATATTGGGCCTGTAGCATGCTGGGGTGAAGGGCTACTAAGTTTGTTCAAATAAATGACCTTGACCTTCATTCAAGGTCACATTTGTCAAATAGGCTATAATCTTCAAACGACTTCTTCTCAATAACCAAGAGGCCCAGGGACTTGATATTGGGCCTGTAGCATGCTGGGGTGAAGGGCTACTAAGTTTGTTCAAATAAATGACCTTGACCTTCATTCAAGGTCACATTTGTCAAATAGGCTATAATCTTCAAACGACTTCTTCTCAATAACCAAGAGGCCCAGCGACTTGATATTGGTGCTGTAGCATGCTGGGGTGAGGGGCTACAAAGTTTGTTCAAATAAATGACCTTGACATTCATTCAAGGTCACATTGGTCAAATAGGCTATAATCTTCAAACGACTTCTTCTCAATAACCAAGAGGCCCAGTGACTTGATATCGGGCCTGTAGCATGCTAGGGTGAAGGGCTACAAAGTTTGTTCAAATAAATGACCTTGACCTTCATTCAAGGTCACATTTGTCAAATAGGCTATAATCTTCAAACAACTTCTTCTCAATAACCAAGAGGCCCAGTGACTTGATATTGGTCCTGTAGCATGCTTGGATGAAGGGCTACAAAGTTTGTTCAAATAAATGACCTTGACCTTCATTAAAGGTCACTTGGGTCAAATAGGCTATAATCTTCAAACAACTTCTTCGCAATAACCAAGAGGCCCAGGGACTTGATATTGGACCTGTAGCATGCTGGAGTGAAGGGCTACAAAGTTTGTTCAAATAAATGATGTTGACCTTCATTCAAGGTCACATGGGTCAAATAGGCTATATTCTTCAAATGACTTCTTTTTAATAACCAAGAGGCCCAGGGACTTGATATTGGGCCTGTAGCATGCTGGGGTGAAGGGCTACAAAGTTTGTTCAAATGAATGATCCTTGACCTACATTTAAGATCACAGGGGTGAAATCGGCTTAAATCTGTAAACAAAAATTTTGCGATAGCCAAGAGCCTCCTAGACCAGATATTAGGCCAATAAAATGTTGGAATGAAGGACTAGAAAATTTATTAGTATGAATAAACCTAGCTTACTATGATAATCAGCATAGTATCTGTAGAAATGAACTCAATCAACTTCAAAGTTGCTGTAGAGCCAGGTGAGCGATACAGGCCCATTGGGCCTCTTTTTTATCAATATCAAAAAGAGCTCCAGAGAAGAAGATGACTAATGCAGGCCCATATGGCCTCTTGTTTGGTTGCTGCACAATGCCTTAAGTACTCTTTCAGACTCGGATGTCAAAGGTCAATGTCACTATTTCTGTCAAATGAAAACCAGTTGGTTGGAACACTACATGTACATGTGTTTGAAAGACAAATGTTAAGATAATGTAACTATAGATAGAACAATACTGCACATATCAATCAAAGACCATGCTTTCCCTAGATGAAAAACTATTAGAACCCAATGTAACTGGCCGTTTTATATATATATTCGTTAGGTGGATGGATACGGCAATATTTTAAATACTTTAATATATAAATACTTATTACCGGTTAGCTTGTAATAGTAATACTAATAATAAAAAAAAACATGAAAATATCTTGTATTACAACTATATGTTTATTGGTTTAATACCTACATGTATAATACCTAAATTGTCTTCACTTTGCATTGTCGGATTCCAGATGGTTTGACATATCAGCGATTAGCCAAAGTTTCCTCTGGCCCTGATACCCTGTCTGGTGTAGTGCCAGAGTGCACTACTAAATGAAAACGTGGAATTCTCCGACACTGTTTGGTGTTGTGATGAGATATTCATTTACCCCAGAACACCCATTTAGTCCCACCTAGGTGTTTTATTTCTTCAGTATAGATCCTCGTTTTATGCTGAATGCAATAATTACAGTAGTGTCACTGTCTTATCTTTTCCTTTCTTTATATACCGTCGGAGAACACGTGACCGCCATCTGCTATTTTGCAATACCCTAAATAGACACCAATCATGTTGCTTCGGGTTTTCTTCTGAAGTTCCACCAGTGGGATTCAGCTTTAACTTACCTGAACTGATCCTGAATTGGTTCTGATCTAGTAAAGTTATTTTTTGGTTGGTCCAAAATTAGTGATGGCTGCCATGGCCAACAGATCCACTATACTTGCTACTGAGTATGTATGCTTCAAAAGTACAAGGGTGTATAGAGTCAGATGACCATTAAGGCCCATGGGCTTCTTTTTATTAAGTAAACACAATCTTGTATATGCCATAATTTAAAATGCTACATATACAATGTATCAAATTAACAATAGGGATAACGATAGCGTGTGTTGTCACTCCCGGTCATGGGGTTTATTAATAATCAGACCAAATTAATAGATAAAAAGTGTATTTAGAAGCCATGACATTTAATCACTCCGGTAAAACATTTCGGTAGTCGTCTCTGATAATCTCCGCCGCCATTGAAATCAGCGGTCGGTGAGTAAATTTTACGGAACTGTAAAACAACCGGACCAATTTTAAACACAAACAATTAGCGATGGCTTCACTCATATTCAAAGTGTCACGTTTCAAACTTATACATAAATATCCAAGTAAATCGATTATTTGTCATTCAATCATGCATTCTCCAACCGATCGGCATTCCGTATTTTATATGCACATAACGTAAACGCACGTGTCTTTAGCAGAAAAGCCTAACGACTTACGTAAGTGTGCATTGTACTTCTTTTGTTTTATCTGTTAAACGCGATATAAGTGTTTTGTAACCGATACATATTTTGTTTAATTAATAAAATGCTTAGGTAGAATATATGAAGCTTTGGAAATAGGCACCTTTCAGCAGCACACTTAATACAAATTTATGCCAGTGTTATATTAGGTCACCTGAGACAAAGTCTTGTCCGGCGTTGTCCATCTTCTCTTCTTCTCAATTACCAACCAGCCCAGAGTCCTAATGTGGGGCCTGTATACAGTTACAAAGTTTGTCCAAATGGATGACCTTGAACTTGATTCTGGGTCACAGGGGTCAAATATACAAAAATCTTTAAATGACTTCTTGATAACCAAAAGGCCCAAAGACCCAATATTATGTCTGTAGCATGCTGTGATGAAGGGCTATCAAGTTTGTTCAATGGATGACCTTGATTTCATTAAAGGTCACAGGAGTCAAATATGCTAAAATCTTTAAATGACTTCTTCTTGATAACCAAAAGGCCTTGAAACCCCATATTATGTGTGTAGCATGCTGGGATGAAGAGCTACCAACTTTATTCAAATGGATGACCTTGACCTTGATTCAAGGTCACATGGGACCAAATGTGCTTAAATATATTCAGTATTCAGGTGACCGTTAAGGCCCATGGGCCTCTTGTTTCCTCTCAATTTTTAGCTCACCTGCCCAAAGGGCAAGTGAGCTTATGTCATGGCTCAGCGTCTGTCGTCCGTCCGGCGTCAACTTTTCCATTTAAACAACTTTTACTCTATAACCAAAAGGCCAAGTGACCTAATATCGGGACTGTAGCATGCTGGGGTAAAGGGCTACCAAGTTTGTTCAAATGAATAAAATTGACTTTCTTCCAAGGTCACAGGGGTCAAAAATGCTAAAATCTTTAAACAACTTCTTCTCAATAACCAAGAGTTCCAGGAAGTTGATATTGGGTCTGTAGCATGCTGGGGGGAAGTGCTACCAAGTTTGTTCAAATGAATGACCTTGACCTTCATTCAAGGTCACAGGGATAAATAGGCTGAAGTCTTTTAACGACTTCTTCCCAATAACCAAGAGCCCCAGGGGGTTGATATTGAGTTGGTAGCATGTTGGGGTGAAGGGCTACCAAGTTTGTTCAAATGTATGACCTTGACCTTCATTCAAGGTCACAGGGGACAAAAAGGCCAAAACATTTAAATGACCTCTTCCCAATAACCAAGAGTCCCAGAGACCTAATATTTGGCCTGTGGCATGCTGGGGTGAAGGGCTCCCAAGTTTGTTCAAATGAATGACCCTGACTTTCATTTAAGGTCACAGAAGTCAAAAAGGTTAAAATCTTTAAACGACTTCTTCTCAATAACCAAGAGTCCCAGGGAGTTGATATTGGGTCTGTAGCATGTTGGGGCTACCAAGTTTGCTCAAATGAATGACCCTGACTCACATTCAAGTTTGTTCAAATGAATGACCCTCGGTCAAGTATGCTTAAATCTTTAAATGACTTCTTAATAGCCAAAGTGCCGAGAGACATTATATTGGCCCTGTATACTTTCAAATAACTGCAGAATCCATATTTGAAAAGATCACTGCATTGCAGTGAGCAATTCGGGCCCATTGGGCCCTTGTTGTTTAGATTTTTTGGCAAGTTTGTTTGTCATTAATCAAATAAGCGTAACCAACATACTCATACTTATTTGGTATATAAGGACAGAAAATGCCATCAAATTTTAATGACAGTTCTCATGCTTGTTAGGATGTGTATATTCGGGTGGTGCTTACTGATGATGCTATGTATATGTGTAATAACTTGAGCAAGATGACTCGTCTAGCTAATAATGCTGTGACGTGCACAGATCTCTTGCATTATGATTCTTTAAAATTATCATGGATCTTTACTTTTGTTTCAGGCTCATTCAGTTTTAGATTAAGATTTGCCCTCATCACCTCCAATGGAGACATCAACCACACCTGTCAATCAGACTATATACTCATGCCACCACAATGAGGACTTTGGAGACAAATGCCTCAACAACTACCACCCCTGCTGCCACCATCAAGACCTCAGCGACAAATTCTCCACTCACTGCCTCAACAACAACCATCCCTGCTACCACCATGAGGACCTCAGCGGCAAATGTCCCAGTCACTGCCTCAACAACAACCCGTGCCACCATCATGAGGACCTCAGCAACAAATGCCCCAGTCACTGCCTCAACAACAACCAACCGTGCTACCACCATCAGGACCTCAGCGACAAATGCCCCAGTCACTACCTTGACAACGACCCCTGCCACCACCTTGAGGACTTCTTCAACTAATGCCCCAGTTACTGCTTCAACAACAACCATCCCTGCCACCACCATCAGGACCTCGGTGACAATGCCCCAGTCACTGCCTCAACAATAATCACTCCTGCCACCACCATCAGGACCTCGGTGACATATGCCCCAGTCACTGCCTCAATAACCACCTCCCCTGCCACCACTATGAGGACTTTGGAGACAAATGCCCCAGTCACTACCTCAACAATAATCACCCTGCAACCAATTTGAGGACCTCGGCAACAAATGCCCTAGTCATTGCCTCAACAACAACAACTACCCCTGCCACCACCGTAAGGACTTCTTCAAAAAATGCCCCAGTCACTGCCTCAACAACAACCAACCGTGCTGCCACCATCGGGACCTCAGCGACAAATGCCCCAGTCATTGCCTCAAAAACCACCCTTGCCACCACCATGAGGACCTCAGTAACAAATGCCCAGTCACTGCCACAACAATAATCACCCTTGCCACCACCATGAGGACCTCGACAACAAATACTCCAGTCACTGCCTCATCAACAACCATCCCTGCTACCACCACGAGGACTTCAACCATACTTGCAGATGAATGACAGATTTTGACGGTAAGCTTCTTTCTGATGCAATATTTATTTCGGGATATTGAACTTTTGAAGAATTAAAATAATAATTGTCAATAAGCAAAGAGGTGTTTTATGGTAGAGACTTTGGAAGGTTGGACTATGGTATTGTAATCTCCATAATACACAATGTAGGTAAGAACATTAAACTGGTGATAGGTTTAGTTTTTAGCTCACAATGCCTTTAGTTGGTCCGAGGGGTGGGGCCAAATCAGTCAAAAATGATGTCACCTTTACAAAAAATCTTCACTATTCCTATGTAAAAGTTCTGGTGTCAGACATCAGTGTATCCCCATATAGTGATTTTAGTTTGTCAACTCTGTGGTTCTGTCTCAACTTTTATGGCTGGCCACATATCAATGAATGACAACACAGCTGATAAAGTTTAACATTTTATTACGCTCACAATGTAATAGTGTTGAGAAGGTGAAATATGATGATGAATTATACATATTGCTAATGTAACTCAACTGTGCGTCCGGCCCATATATCTTGTACCAAAAATATCCTCCCCTTCCCCTCTGTGTTTATAAATATCTATATTGCTAATGTAACTCAACCGTACGTCCGACCCATATATCTTGTATCAAAACTATCCTCCCCTTCCCCTCCGTGTTTATAAATATCCACATAAATCCCCCTACTATAACATGCCTATAACAGTAATACCCCGGATACCCAATATGGAACCGATGATGACAACAACACACAATCTGGTATACAGGATGTAAATATGGAAATATGTACAGCATGCAAGTGTTCAAAACCAAAATCTTTTACACCTAAAACAACAACAGCAAGTAATGGCACATTAAGTTATAATCAGCAACTAGCCAAGTTTTCAATCTATTAAAATGGCCCTTAGGTCAAGGCATCATTGGTAGGACAGAGTCAATATTGTGTAAATATTGTGTACTTGTTTTGTAATTATGTATTTATACATTTTAATCATCTTCTTCAAAACTGCTGGACCAATTTTGACCAAATTCCACATTGCACATCACGCAAGAGTCTCAGGTGACCTATTCTAATCGCCTTTTGTCCGTCGTTGTCGGTCATGCGTCCGTAAAGAATTTACATATTACCTAAACATTTTGGCTAAAGGTCAACCAAAATGTTAAATTATATGGTCCATACCCCCCCCCCCCCCCCCACACACACACACACACACACCCAGGGGCCTGAGGGGTGGGGCTAAAAATGGTCAAATTGAATAAAACTTCAAAAATCTTCTCTACTCTCAGATATGGTGGAATCAAACACTCTTCATAGATTGAAGGGTTTTATGGTGCTTTACCAAATTGTGAATTTCATGACCCAGAGGTCTCACATTTGCCCCTGAGGAGGGGGTAAATTTTACTATAGTTTATATTGGAATTCATTCTAATTTGGTTAACATTTTCAGCATGGGATGACAGTTTGATGGCATGCACATGTTGGTCCTGACTGACTCCCAGGGGCTGATGGGAAGGCTGAAAAGGGTCAAATTGACTGAAATTTCAAAAAACTTCTTTTCAAGACCCAAATAAGGTGGAATCATATACTCTTTATAGATGGAAGGGTCTTAAGGTGCTATACTAAAATCATAAATTTCATGACCGTGGGGTCACACATTTGCCCCTGGGGAAGAGGTAAATTTTGCTATACAGTCAAACCTGCCTTAGCGACCACCTGAATTAAACGACTTCCTTTCATATGCGACCGTATTTTTTCCTCCCAACGTTATTTACTATACTAGTGACCTGAATTAAGCGACTACCTGTCAGACGCGACTAACGACCATCATTTCCGTGTCCCAAATGTTGAAAAGCGACTTTTTTCAGCGACTTTCCGAGTTTTAAAACGGAAGCAGAAGTCATAATCAAGAAGAAACCGGACAAACTTGTCTGCTTTTAAAGATTAAAAAATACTTCAGAAATGCATGAAATGTCTTATTTTGTCTCAAAAAATGTACTGAATTTATTATCTTTGCCCTGATAACACCCAAAAACGAACGAAACTGTACTTTACTTCTAAAGAATGAAAGAAGGAGATGGGATATGGCGAAAAAACTGCCTCGCCATTCAGACGATTTTCACGAAATTTTGATAGATAAAAATACAAACATTTGCTTGGGAAGTATGAAAAAGAGTGAATAAACAGTCAACTTACTGTTTAACTGAAATTTATGTTCATTTTGAGACATTAGGACAGATATTTGCCAGTTAAAAACGTCTCCATCGTTATGAAGGAAATGCAGTTACGTGACTAATAATCCGGACGGAAGTCCGGACCAGGAATTCAGGAATGCAAAAAAAAAAAAAAATTTTTTTATGTTAATGTACCCGGCACTGGAAATACTCAAATTAGCCATTCAAACTCTTTGATAATTTTTTGTATTAAAAAAAAATTATTGTAACATGCTAAAAGAATTTAAATATATATATTAATGAAAATAAAAGAAACTGAATTATTTATAAAAATAAATATTGTACTACATATGTAGAAATGGGGATATTTTTTATATATTGTCCATTATTATAAGCATTTTATTTCATTAAGTGAATAGTGATTTTTCTTCTTTTTTTTTTTCTTTTTTTTTCTTTCGTTTTCCTCAAGAGGTCTCTTACAGATTTGATTATATTCACAATCTTAATTGATGACTGAGGTAATTCCTTGTCATATATGTACTAATACTTGTAGCTGATAAATTTTACATATGTGGCAGAATAATTATGAACTTTCCTTTTCGAGTAATTTTCTTTGAACCTGGATTAAGAGACCACCTGTCATATGTGACCTTTTTTATTGACTCCCTTGGAAGGTCACATATGACAGGTTTGACTGTAGTTTGTATTGGGAAATCACATTTTTGACTATGATTTGTTTTCTTTCTATTGGAATTTATTCGAACTTGGTTAACATTATCAGCTTGGGATAAGAGTTTGTTTGTCTGCACATGTTGGCCCTGACTGAACCCCAGGGGCTGATGGGCGGGGCCAAAAAGGGTCAATTAAATTAACTGAAATATATTTCATATCTTCCGGTTATGATGACCAGGTGAGCAGTCGTGGTGAGGATCGCCTCCGTGAGTGCATTGGTTATATGGCAGATTTATGCAAGTGTTTTGCCTCAAATTTTGATGTTACATGTTGTATTTTCCCAAGGATGTCTGATTGACTGTCTTCTTTTTGATTATCAACATTGTTCATGACTGTGTGAGCAGCTTTTGTTGCTGGTGACTGGTATCTTATATATAGCTCTCACCTGAACGTGCACCTGTGTAACATACACTTGTCATAATTGCCTCGTGCGTTCCAGTACATACTTTTATGGCCAGTATGGGTACCAACCAAACCCCAGTACCTGATTATAAGTGTGAGAACTGCTCAGATATCTCTGAATGTTTCAAAAGTCTTCACTGCTCCTTTTCCCAAGATTTGAAAAATGTTAAAGAAGGCCTGTGTGTTCTTAATGAAAAAGTCCTGGATTCGGCAGCTTCCTGGGTCAACTCAGAAATAAACGATATGCATAGTAAACATCTTCCGACCATGAGAGATAATTTAGAAGAAGAAAGGAATGAACGGATAGCTCTTGATCTCTGGGGGAGGAAATGGAATCTTGTGGTGAGGGGGATACCTGGAAACATTAAGGAGTTATCAAAGATACACTAAAAAAATTTCGTGAGTTCCTTACAAACGAATTGAAGTTGGATGGTTCCTACGTAAAATCCATATTGGTCCAAGCGATACATCGTCTACCATCTGGAGATGAGGCAAAACGGAACATCATTGTTAGATTCATGTCCCTTATAGACAGGGACACAGTCCTGAATCAAGCCATTAGAATACTGAAACCTGGGTGTGGAATGGCTGTGATAACTGACTTGCCACCAGAACTGTCCAAACGAAGGGGGGAGTTATTAAAGCAAAGAATGACAATACCGGAATCACAACGGAAGAAAACGCGTCTAGTCTACAGGAAGGAAGCACCATTCCTGAAACTAGTAACTAAAGACCAAAAAACCTTTTATTACATGAATTACATGTTGATATGAACTGATTGATGCTGCATTATACATGTACCTTACTATAATTATAAATATACTAATTAAGTCTATTGAACAATTAATTATTGTTTGTGATCCTAGTTCGACTACACCGTTCGAATACACCTTTTTTGTTTCTTCTCAAGGTCAGTAGACATGTCAGGTCCCTGTGTCTATGAAATGTGCATTGTTCTTAATTGTTATACACTTAATTTGGATATTGGGTACTTTAGCTTGATATCTTAATTGACTCGGTATAACTTTTCAACAAGTTTTATCGACTAGCTTAGCCTGATCACTTTGTTACCAAATGTGTACTAGGTGCGTATACCAATCGTGTAAATCGATAGTTAACACACATGGGAAGTGAAGATGACTGTATGACGTCCAATCAAGGTGTAAGTTCTTTTCAATCAATGTCATTTTATAATTATCCATTGATAATTAATGATGCTTTTATTCTTGATAGCGTTTCTTTACTCAACGATCAGAACTTTGCTGTATCACACGTATTTGTGTACAGGTATTCAACAACACGTGATGTATTGTAAGTTGTATCATTTGACAATAAATCTGAACTCAGGTGTTTTTCCTTACTTCCATTTGGTGGGAAGTAAGTTTGATGCTAGACCATGTTCGTCATCCATGAGTTGAAGGCAAGGTGGTGTCAGTAGGCACAAATGGACAATTGATGTCTGAAACTCTTGGTTGATGGATTAGGCCTTGTTGCCAACATTTATCTTATGATCTACTAATGATGAGGCGAGTATTATTAGCTCACCTGGTCCATCGTCCGTCTGTCAACAATTGACTTCTTCTTCATAACCTCAGATCAGAATTTGACCAAATTTGGTCAGAGGCATTCCGATGGGGTGGGGACTCAAAGTTGTACAAATGGTTGTGCTGACCCCCAGGGGTCTGAGGGGCGGGGCCAAAAGGGGTCAATTTGGCTATATTGATATGAACGACTTCTTCTCTGAGTCCGAGCTATGGATATCGCTCATATTGCCTGGTAGCATCATTATGGGGTGGGTATTCAAAATTGTACAAATGATGGGGCTGACCCCCCAGGGGCCTGAGGGGCGGGGCCAAATGTGGTCAATTGGGCTATATTGATACAAACGACTTCTTCTCTGAATCCGAGCAATGGATATTGCTCATATTTGCCTGGTAGCATCATTATGGGGTGGGTATTCAAAATTGTACAAATGGTGAGGTTGCCCCCCTCAGGGGTCGGAGGGGTGGGGCCAAGAGGGGTCAATTTAGGTAAATTGATATGAACAACTTCTCTGAAACTAAGGAATGGATATTGCTCATATTTGACTTTGAGCCTCCCTTTGGGGTCAGATTTCAAAAATGTACAAATAGTGTGGCTGACCCCCCAGCAGGGGCTGAGGGGCGGGGCCAAAAGTGGCAAATTTGGCTGAATTGATATAACAACTTCTTCTCTGAAACTAAGCAATGGATATCTCTAATATTTGACTGGTAGTATCTCCTTGAGTTGAGGATTCAAAATTGTTCAAATGACGGGACTGACCTCCTTGGGGCTGAGGGGCAGGGCCAAAAGGGGTCAATTTGGTAAAATTGATATGAACAACTTCTCTGAAACAGCTCATATTTGTCTGGTAACATCCTTTTGGGTAGGGATTCAAAATTTTATAAAGGAAGGAACTGGTCCCCAGGGAGCAGAGGGCATCGTACAAAGGGGTCAATTGGTTTAAACAACTACTTTTCTTAAACTAAGCAAAGGATATCACTCATATTTGTTTAGTAGCATCCCTATGGGGTTGTGCAAAAAGTCACTTTCATTTCATGGATTAATGCCTTTTTTTTGGCATAAAAACCTCACGTACCTATATAAAATGCCTATGATATATGGACATAGCAATACCAGTGACAAATATACATCATTCTTGTTTCATATCTCATGAAAACCAGGTGAGCGATACAGGCCCTCGGGCCTCTTGTATAATTGATAATATAGTCTTTAAACCGCACTTTTTTTTAGATCACCTGTCCGAAGGGCAAGTGAGCTAATGCCGTGGTGCCGCGTCCGTCCGTCCGTCTGTCCGGCCGTCCTGCGTCAACTTTTTCATTTAAACAACTTCCTCTCAATAACCAAGAGGCCCAGGAACTTCATATTGGGCCTGTAGCATGCTGGGGTGAAGGGCTACCAAGTTTGTTCAAATAAATGACCTTGACCTTCATTCAAGGTCACATGGGTCAAATAGGCTATAATCTTCAAACGACTTCTTCTCATTAACCAAGAGGCCCAGGGACTTGATATTGGGCCTGTAGCATGCTTGTGTAAAGGGCTACAAAGTGTGTTCAAATAAATGACCTTGGCTTTCATTCAAGGTCACATGGGTCAAATAGGCTATAATCTTCAAACGACTTCTTCTCAATAACCAAGAGGCCCAGGGACTTGATATTGGGCCTGTAGCATGCTGGAGTGAAGGGCTGCAAAGTGTGTTCAAATAAATGACCTTGACCCCCATTCAAGGTTACATGGGTCAAATAGGCTATAATCTTCAAACGACTTCTTCTCAATACCAAGAGGTCAAGGGACTTGATATTGGGCCTGTAGCATGCTGGGGTAAAGGGCTACAAAGTGTGTTCAAATAAATGACCTTGACCCTCACTCAAGGTCACAGTAGTCAAAAAGGCTCAAATCTTTGAACGACTTCCTCTCATTAACAAAAAGGCCCAGGGACTTGATATGGGTCCTGTAGCATGCTTGGATGAAGGGCTACAAAGTTTGTTCAAATAAATGACCTTGGCTTTCATTCAAGGTCACATTGGTCAAATAGGCTATAATCTTCAAACGACTTCTTCTCATTAACCAAGAGGCCAAGGGACTTGATATTGGGCCTGTAACATGCTTGTGTAAAGAGCTACGAAGTTTGTTCAAATAAATGACCTTGGCTTTCATTCAAGGTCACATGGTTCAAATAGGCTATAATCTTCAAACGACTTCTTCTCATTAACCAATAGGCCCAAGGACTTGATATTAGACCTGTAGCATGCCGGGGTGAAGGGTTACAAAATTTATTAATATGAATAAACCTAGCTGTAGAAATGACCTCAATCAACTTCAAAGTTGCTGTAGAGCCAGGTGAGCGATACAGGCCCATGGGGCCTCTTGTATTAATGTTCAAAATTATTAGTAACTACACTCCATTGTCTCTCTCTAATATGATACAACCATATTTAAATGTAAACAATATATACACTTTTAGAAATAACAGAGTATTTAATATACCACAGTCACGAACTAATTAAGGATTGAATCTTGATTTGGTCGATTTCATGGGGTCATGAATTGAGTTGCTCTTGAGACAAATTTAATGAACTGCGAAGCAGTTCATGTTGAATTTGTCTCAAGAGCAACTCATTTCATGATCCCATGAAATCTACCAAATCAAGATTAAATCCTTATATTTTAATTGGTTTTTTTTTTGAATAAAAAAGTCGGTCTAGATATTAATGTCTGGAAGCTTGTGCAAGTCCAATTGCGGAAAAGCCCGAGGAGTTCCGGATTGTGCATGTCTAGTCGGTCGAGTAAAATAGTCCGCAATATT
This sequence comes from Pecten maximus, assembly GCF_902652985.1. Classification (NCBI taxonomy): domain Eukaryota; kingdom Metazoa; phylum Mollusca; class Bivalvia; order Pectinida; family Pectinidae; genus Pecten; species Pecten maximus. Next base: position 21,898 of record NW_022979609.1, on the reverse strand, counting down.
AGGATTAAAAACAGTATTAATTTGTCAAAATAGAAGTATTTAGCATATCTGGTCTTTCATAAAATACAAGAATGCATTATAAATTTGATAATTTTAATAATTATTCCATGTTTATAACAACAATGTAGAAAAAGCGAAATCGTTTCGTGGAAGGATTTTAACCATGTATCTACATGAAAAGTTGTTTTCTTTCAACTATGACTATGTGGAATTCACTTGATCTTTCCATTAGAGACTCATTAGAGATTCAATTTTTAGAGACTCATTAGAGATTCAATTTTTAGAGACTCATTAGAGATTCAATTTTTAGCTCACCTGGACCGAAGGTCGAGTGAGCTTATATCATAGCGCAGCGTCCGTCGTCCGTCCCTCCGTCCGTCCCTCCGTCTGTCCGTCCGTCCGTCAACATTTGCTTAAATCGCTACTAGTCAAAAAGTTCACATTGGATTTTGACCAAATTTGGCCAGAAACAACCTTTTCAGAAGTTGAACAGGTTTTGCATAAATGGTGACCCTGACCCCCGAGGGGCCAAAGGGGCGGGGCCCAATAGAGGAAATAGAGGTAATTCCTTTAAATCACTACTAGTCATAAAGTTATGAATAGATTTGAACCCAATTTGGTCAGAAAGATCCTTGGCAGAAGGGGAACAGATTTTGCATAAATGATGACTCTGACCCCCGAGGGGCCAAAGGGGCGGGGCCAGATAAGTGAAATAGAGGTAATTCCTTTAAATCGCTACTAGTCATAAAGTGATGAATGCATGTTCTAAAAACAATTCTTGAGGTCTTTCAGACATTAGAGTCTGGACTTCATTAATATTTAAAGCAGTTCAGATTCCCACACTATAACCATATATAGCATTGTTGGAGATTTACAAATAAAACAAAGTGAATATGAACATTACTTTGACATTTGGTCTAATCCAACCAGGTGAGTGATACAGGCCCCATGTGCCTCTTGTTTCTTTTAAATGTAAGTTCAAAACTGCTTATGATATAACTATTTCTGAACATTTCATTAATTCTGCTCCCTGACAACTTAACATAATTTTATGCCAGCTTAGAAATTTTAAAAGTGACCTTAATTATGGTAAACATTTTGATCACCTGATTGATAACCCATCCTGTGTATGTGGTGCTCCTAGTGAAGATTTAGTGCATTTTTTCTTTCAATGTCCCTTGTTTTCCAATTCTAGGCACCATATTCTGTCCATCTACAACTCGCTAGGTTATATAAATCTTCAATGCCTAGTGTGTGGCATCATTAATGCTCCTGATCATTTCAATATCTCTATTCTATATCATGTAAACTTATATATTAAATCCTCAAAACGTTTTTCTGTGTATAAATAAGAAACTATATGTAATACTGTCTTTAGTAGTAATACAATTATATACATTTACTCAACTATTATAGCAAGTTTGTTATGTTAAATACTCATCCTTATAACATTCTAGTATGAAAGTATGAATGAATGTGTGTGAGTGAGTTATTGTTGTTTATTACATTACATATAACTTTTCATTTTAGGCTTGGTGGAAATATGTTGTGTCTTCACTTTATCAAATAATAGTTTTGTTTTCTTACTTAGTAGTTTGAATAGTAGTTATCTCTATACTTATAACACCTATTCTATTTAATTTCATGATGAACATATAATTCCTTACATTAATCCCTTTTGAATTAGATACTATACATTTAATGATATATAATTTCTGTAGAAATAATAAAGTGAAACATATCCTCTTTCTACCACCCTAACTGGAAGTAATAGAAGAAGACTGATATAGGCATTGCGCCTGTTGTCTTATTCTTTTGACAATACTTTGTATTTATTTATACTTGTATTGTTAATAAAATATTTCTGAAATGAAAGAAGTAATTCAAACAGTGTAAACAATAAGGTTTGTTAAATTATGTTAGGTACATTGGAAGGTCTTTCTGATTATAACATATATTAATATTAATTGATGCTTGATTGCCTACACCTACAAGTCCTGCTACACATGTATATAAATGTCATATAATGTGAATTTGGTGTAGGGGTGTAATCTACTAGTATCTTTATGGGATTAGGTGCCGAGTTGCTGTAGGTCATAAAATTGTTGGCCTTCGTCATTTGTAATACTGTTATATATTCCCCCAGTATATAAATGTCGGACGGATATATGTGTAAAATTGATGATTTTAAAAGCTTAATAATTAGTAGATGAATTACATTATAAACTACATATGTGGGTATTTCAGCAACCAAAGATGCAAGGTGCACCAGGTAGCCAGGCAGTGAAACAAGTAACTCCACAACAGCAACAGATGTTAGGTATGTTTTTCCTTTGTTATCTGCCCTTACTTACTTCCCCTTTCCTAATTTACTTTCCTTTCCCAATATCAAAGGAGAAAAATTAAAAATTAGTCAATCAATATTCAATTTGAATAAGTAATAGAACAAGCAATGATGTTAATGGACATCAGAATGTTTTAAATGCTTTTAACCCAATCCTATAAATATGATGAATTTGTGATTAGTGGTTGTAATTATTTATAGGTTGGGGAAAATCCTGTATTGATAAGGATCTATTTATGGATGGGAAATCCTGTTTTGATAAGGATCTATTTATATGCTGGGAAAATCCTGTATTGATAAGGATCTATTTATGGGTGGGAAATCCTGTATTGATCAGAATTATTTATCAAAAGGTATTTAACACAATAAAAAATAGTTTTAATTTTCATCTATTTTCTTTCACAAATCCTTCTACCCCAGCTTTGATCCCCAAATAAAATTCAGCTTGTTACATTCTGCTTAATTGTCTTTCATAAATCCATTTCCTGTATCGCCTGCAACAAAAAATCACTGAAGATTATAAGACTGTTGTGTTACTTTGAAGCAGTGATGGCAGCAACAGTGTTATCATATCTCTTTGAAGTTTGTGCTTGGATTTATTGCTTGAAAATCATAAGTTCAGCATTAACTTAACTTGTTGATATTGTTAGACCACATATTTGACATCTCGGCTATACAATGTACTGTCATCTGTTTACTTTTGTTTATAAAATTTGGTATTATTATTATAAAATCTTTATCTCTTCTCCAAATCACATGGAAATAAGATTTTTTTAATACAAAAGGTTCTGTTACATATCTGACAGATTTTCTTCTCGGGAAGAGTGATATTTTTGATATTTTTATCAAAATTTCATATTATTTAGGTAAATTATATTAGAATTAGTGATTTTTTTGCTCCTTACCATACATTTTGCAGTGCATCAATGTTTAAAACACAACTGCAACATATTAAGAATGGTTGCTTGTTTGCTATTACTTAATTAACTTTTAAAGTTTAGTAGTTTCTCGGGGGAAAAATAGTGCTGGTGAATTTTTTAATTTGCTTAAAATTTTTAGTATCCTTCTTCTACACTTAACAAAATTTTGCTAATCTTGTGATCTTGGAAGCACATTTGAATTTCTCCCCATATATTGTTATCTTGATAAAGTAAATGTACAGATAAAATATTTATGTCATGTAGGTGCTTCTGAAAAACAATTTGCATATGATATTCACAGTTACACAAAAAATGCATGTATCAGTAAACCTTTTGTTACTTTTTCTATAATGATAGATAGGGCAGACAAAGGGAGAAAACTCTCTAACCTGCCTGTGATGACATAATTGTAACTTTGAATTAAAACAAGAGCTCGAAAAAAGAATAATATAGGGTGCTCTTTTTTATCTTGATACTTTAATTAGCTTTATGCTATTTAATGAGCTGTAGAATTTTGATTTTTGCTCCGCTATATTTCACAGAAGCCATTTGATCTGGTGTTGGTTTATTTAATACATTTCTGAAGAATACTGAATATTACTTGTGTATATGGATTCTCTAGAATTCAATTTCTATTTCATTCTAATTTTGATGTCAAGTTTCAAAACTTGCGTTTAGATGAAACCTTTATAGAACCAACTTCTTCTGATGCTATATTCTTGTAGATGACATGTATTTTGGTCCTCCTCCAAATATGTACAGTGGTAGGTAGTCGTATTTAAATTTTATTGTTGCTATGGTGACGGAATATTTCCCAGGGTGCATGGCTAACAGTATCTTTCCACTGTCAGTCTTTTAGTGTTGTTTGCAGCATGCTGGTCAGTTGAAAATCAGTGGTCAGTGAAATTTCTTCCAATAGAGCTCAGGTCACTCTAGAGGTTACTTCCCTTTTGTCATGCCTGCTTTCACTCCTTGGTCGCCATAGAAACAATAGTTCCAGTTGGGCTGCTGTTTTGTTTATCATTATGCAAATTCCATGCTGTTTTATCATATACATATGTATTTAATATGTAGAATTTGTATGAACATGTATATATCAAAAATATTCATAGTTGTATGGTGTTCTACTTTATCATAACACAACCATACCATAATGGAACCAAGCTACATACGGCTTTCACAATTATGGAATGTAAAGTAAAACACAATATGAATTATCATAATAAAGTGTAATGATAGTACTGTATGTCAAGATATTGCAGCTGGTGTATACAAATGTTCAGAATATTGATTTTGTTCAAACTTGTTTATGATAATTTCATGTTCCTTGACAATACTTTAAGATGGATTCCTGCTATTTCATTATTGAAATTTATTAATTTTCTTTAACAGTCAAAGGACCAAAAAATTATTTATTAGTCATCCACTGGTAATACTGGAGGTTACTATAGGTTTGTAATTAGTCCTCCACTGGTAATACTGGAGGGTACTATAGGTTTGTAATTAGTCCTCCACTGGTAATACTGGAGGGTACGTACTATAGGTTTGTAATTAGTCCCCCACTGGTACTACTGGAGGGTACTATAGGTTTATAATTAGTCCTCCACTGGTATACATTGTCCTCCACTGGTAATACTGAGGGTACTATAGGTTTGTAAGTTAGTCCGCCACTGGAAACTGGGGGGTACTATAGGTTTGTAATTAGTCCTCCACTGGTAATACTGGAGGGTACTATAGGTTTGTTATTAGTCCTCCACTGGTAATACTGGAGGGTAATAAAGGTTTGTAGTTAGTCCCCCACTGGTAATATGAGGGGGTACTATAGGTTTGTTATTAGTCCTGCACTGGTAATACTGGAGGGTACTATAGGTTTGTAGTTAGTCCCCCACTGTCCCCCACTGGTAATACTGGAGGGTACTATAGGTTTGTAATTAGTCCTCCACTGGTAATACTGGAGGGTACTATAGGTTTGTAGTTAGTCCCCCACTGTCCCCCACTGGTAATACTGGAGGGTACTATAGGTTTGTAATTAGTCCTCCACTGGTAATACTGGAGGGTACTATAGGTTTGTAGTTAGTCCCCCACTGTCCCCCACTGGTAATACTGGAGGGTACTATAGGTTTGTAGTTAGTCCCCCACTGTCCCCCACTGGTAATACTGGAGGGTACTATAGGTTTGTAATTAGTCCTCCACTGGTAATACTGGAGGGTACTATAGGTTTGTTATTAGTCCTCCACTGGTAATACTGGAGGGTACTATAGGTTTGTAATTAGTCCTCCACTGGTAATACTGGGGGGTACTATAGGTTTGTAATTAGTCCTCCACTGGTAATACTGGAGGGTACTATAGGTTTGTAATTAGTCCCCCACTGGTAATACTGGAGGGTACTGGAGGGTACTATAGGTTTATAATTAGTCCTCCACTGGTACTACTGGAGGGTACTATAGGTTTATAATTAGTCCTCCACTGGTACTACTGGAGGGTACTACCAGTACTATAGGTTTGTAATTAGTCCCCCACTGGTAATACTGGGGGGGGGGGGGGGGGGGGGGGGGTAATATAGGTTTTGTATGTAAGGTCCCCCCTGGTAATACTGGGGGTAACTATAGGTTTGTAATAAATTTAGGTCCCCCACTGGGTAATATTGGAGGGTACTATAGGTTTGTTATTAGTCCTCCCTGGTATACTGGGGGTACTATAGGTTTGTTATTATTAGTCCTCCACTGGTAATACTGGAGGGTACTATAGGTTTGTTATTAGTCCTCCACTGGTAATACTGGAGGGTACTATAGGTTTGTAGTTAGTCCTCCACTGGTAATACTGGAGGGTACTATAGGTTTGTAGTTAGTCCCCCACTGTCCCCCACTGGTAATACTGGGGGGTACTATAGGTTTGTTATTAGTCCTCCACTGGTAATACTGGAGGGGTACTATAGGTTTGTTATTAGTCCTCCACTGGTAATACTGGAGGGTACTATAGGTTTGTTATTAGTCCTCCACTGGTAATACTGGAGGGTACTATAGGTTTGTAGTTAGTCCTCCACTGGTAATACTGGAGGGTACTATAGGTTTGTTATTAGTCCTCCACTGGTAATACTGGAGGGTACTATAGGTTTGTATTAGTCCCTCACTGGTAATACTGGAGGGTACTATAGGTTGTAGTTAGTCCTCCACTGGTAATACTGGAGGGTACTATAGGTTTGTAATTAGTCCTCCACTGGTAATACTGGGGGGTACTATAGGTTTGTAATTAGTCCTCCACTGGTAATACTGGAGGGTACTATAGGTTTGTAGTTAGTCCCCCACTGGTAATACTGGAGGGTACTATAGGTTTGTTATTAGTCCTCCACTGGTAATACTGGAGGGTACTATAGGTTTGTAATTAGTCCTCCACTGGTAATACTGGAGGGTACTATAGGTTTGTAGTTAGTCCTCCACTGGTAATACTGGAGGGTACTATAGGTTTGTTATTAGTCCTCCACTGGTAATACTGGGGGGTACTATAGGTTTGTAGTTAGTCCTCCACTGGTAATACTGGAGGGTACTATAGGTTTGTAGTTAGTCCCCCACTGTCCCCCACTGGTAATACTGGGGGGTACTATAGGTTTGTTATTAGTCCTCCACTGGTAATACTTGAGGGTACTATAGGTTTGTAGTTAGTCCCCCACTGGTAATACTGGAGGGTACTATAGGTTTGTAATTAGTCCTCCACTGGTAATACTGGAGGGTACTATAGGTTTGTTATTAGTCCTCCACTGGTAATACTGGAGGGTACTATAGGTTTGTTATTAGTCCTCCACTGGTAATACTGGAGGGTACAATAGGTTTGTAGTTAGTCCCCCACTGTCCCCCACTGGTAATACTGGAGGGTACTATAGGTTTATTATTAGTCCCACTGGTAATACTGGAGGGTACTATAGGTTTGTTATTAGTCCTCCACTGGTAATACTGGAGGGTACTATAGGTTTGTAATTAGTCCCCCACTGGTAATACTGGGGGTACTATAGGTTTGTTATTAGTCCTCCACTGGTAATAATGGGGGGTACTATAGGTTTGTTATTAGTCCTCCACTGGTAATACTGGAGGGTACTATAGGTTTGTAGTTAGTCCCCACTGGTAATACTGGAGGGTACTATAGGTTTGTTATTACTCCTCCACTGGTAATACTGGAGGGTACTATAGGTTTGTTATTAGTCCTCCACTGGTAATACTGGGGGGTACTATAGGTTTGTAATTAGTCCTCCACTGGTAATACTGGAGGGTACTATAGGTTTGTAATTAGTCCTCCACTGGTAATACTGGAGGGTACTATAGGTTTGTAATTAGTCCTCCACTGGTAATACTAGGGCCTGGTTGTTCAACAAGGTGATTCGCTTAATCACTTCATCAGTGAAAAATTCATTTCTCGGAAATTCTCCTTTATGCCCTACCGTGGCATCCGTTGTCCGTCCGTCTGTCAATAATTGGGGTTCAAAATTGTACAAATGATGGGGCTGGCCCCATAGAGGCCTGAGGAAAAGGGCCAAATGTGGTCAACTGGGCTATATTGATATGAACGACTTCTTCTCTGAAACTGAGCAATGGATATCACTCATATTTGCCTGGTAGCATATCACTATGGGGTGGGGATTCAAAATTGTACAAATGATTGGGCTGACCCCCCAGGGGCCTGAGGGGTGGGAGCAAATGTGGTCAATTCAGCTATATTGTCATAAACGACTTCTTCTCTGAAACCTAGCAATGGATATATCACTCATAGTTTCATGATAGCATCACTATGGGGATAGTATTTAAAATTGTACAAATGGTGGGAGGTAACCCCCTGGGGGCCAGTGGGGCTGGACCAAAATGGGTCAATATAGCTGTACTTATATAAAAGATTTCTTGTCTGAAGCTGAGCATTGTATATCACTCATATTTCCATGATAACATCACTATGGGGATAGTATTCAAAATCGTGCAAATGATGGGGACCTAACCCTCTGGGGCCAGAGGGGCAGGGCTAAAGGGTGTTAATTTGTGTATTGATATAAACAACTTCTGAAACCAAGCTGTTGATCAATTGGTCATTTTTGCCTGGTAGCATCACTATGAAATGGGGATTCAAAATTGTACAAATAGTTGGGCTTTCCCCACCCCTAGGGACTTGGATTCTTTGTTATATCTTTGAAACCATTGAGATCCCCATCCCATAACCATATATAGCATTGTTAGACATCAACAAATGAAGCTGTTAACAAATTGAACATGAACATTATTTTTGAAGTTTGATAAAGTCAACCAGGTGAGCGATACAGGCCCTCTGGGCCTCTTGTTTTTTTTGTCTATTCTGTATATCTCCTATCTCAGAACCTTGTCTATACTGTATATCTCCTATCTAAGAACCTTGTCTATACTGTGTATCTCCCATCTAAGTCTCTCTTGTCTATACTGTATATCTCCCATCTAAGACTCTTGTCCCTTCTGTGTATCTCCCATTAAGACTCTTGTCTATTTTGTGTATCTCCCATCTAAGAACCTTGTCTATACTGTGTATCTCCCATTTAAGAACCTTGTCCCTTCTGTGTATCTCCCATCTAAGACTCTTGTCTATTCTGTATGTCTCCCATCTAAGACTCTCTTGTCTATACTGTATATCTCCCTTCTAAGAGCCTTGTCTATTTTGTATATCTCCCATCTAAGACTCTTGTCTATTCTGTATATCTCCTATCTCAGAACCTTGTCTATAACTGTATATCTCCCATCTAAGAACCTTGTCTATAGTGTGTATCTCCCATCTAAGACTCATGTCTATACTGTATATCTCCCATCTAAGACTATTGTCTATACTGTATATCTCCCATCTAAGACTATTGTCTATACTGTATATCTCCCATCTAAGACTGTCATCTATACTGTATATTTCCTATCTAAAACTCTTGTCTATACTGTATATCTCCCATCTAAGACTTATCTATACTGTATATCTCCCATCTAAGACTATTGTCTATACTGTATATCTCCCATCTAAGACTCTCATCTATACTGTATATCTCCTATCTAAAACTCTTGTCTATACTGTATATCTGCCATCTATGAACCTTGTCCCTTCTGTGTATATCCCATCTAAGACTCTTGTCTATTCTGTATATCTCCCATTTAAGACTCTCTTGACTATACTGTATATCTCCCATCTAAGACTCTTGTCCCTTCTTTGTATATCCCATCTAAGACTCTTGTCTATTTTGTGTATCTCCCATCTAAGACTTTCATCTATTCTGTATATCTTCCATCTAAGAACCTTGTCTATACTGTGTATCTCCCATCTAAGAACCTTGTCCCTTCTGTGTATCTCCCATCTAAGACTCTTGACTATACTGTGTATCTCCCATCTAAGACTCTCTTGTCTATACTGTATATCTCCCTTCTAAGAGCCTTGTCTATTATGTATATCTCCCATCTAAGACTCTTGTCTATTCTGTATATCTCCTATCTCAGAACCTTGTCTATAACTGTATATCTCCCATCTAAAAACCTTTTCTATACTGTGTATCTCCCATCTAAGACTCATGTCTATACTGTATATCTCCCATCTAAGACTATTGTCTATACTGTATATCTCCCATCTAAGACTATTGTCTATACTGTATATCTCCCATCTAAGACTCATGTCTATACTGTATATCTCCCATCTAAGACTATTGTCTATACTGTATATCTCCCATCTAAGACTATTGTCTATACTGTATATCTCCCATCTAAGACTATTGTCTATACTGTATATCTCCCATCTAAGACTATTGTCTATACTGTATATCTCCCATCTAAGACTGTCATCTATACTGTATATTTCCTATCTAAAACTCTTGTCTATACTGTATATCTCCCATCTAAGACTTATCTATACTGTATATCTCCCATCTAAGACTCTCATCTATATTGTATATCTCCTATCTAAGACTCTTGTCTATACTGTGTATCTGCCATCTATGAACTCTTGTCCCTTCTTTGTATATCCCATCTAAGACTCTTGTCTATACTGTATATCTCCCATCTAAGACTCTTGTCTATACTGTGTATCTCCCATCTAAGACTCTTGTCCCTTCTTTGTATATCCCATCTAAGACTCTTGTCTATTCTGTATATCTCCCATCTAAGACTCTTGTCTATACTGTGTATCTCCCATCTAAGACTCTTGTCTATACTGTATATCTCCCATCTAAGACTCTTGTCTATACTGTATATCTCCCATCTAAGACTCTTGTCCCCTCTGTGTATCTCCCATCAAGACTCTTGTCTATTTTGTGTATCTCCCATCAAGACTCTTGTCTATTTTGTGTATCTCCCATCTAAGACTTTCATCTATTCTGTATATCTCCCATCTAAGAACCTTGTCTATACTGTGTATCTCCCATCTAAGAACCTTGTCCCTTCTGTGTATCTCCCATCTAAGACTCTTGTCTATACTGTGTATCTCCCATCTAAGACTCTTGTCTATTCTGTATATCTCCCATCTATGAACCTTGTCTATACTGTGTATCTCCCATCTAAGACTCTTGTCTATTCTGTATATCTCCCATCTAAGTCTCTCTTGTCTATACTGCATATCTCCCTTCTAAGAACCTTGTCTATTTTGTATATCTCCCATCTAAGACTCTTGTCTATTCTGTATATCCCCTATCTCAGAACCTTGTCTATACTGTATATCTCCCATCTAAGACTCTTGTCTATTCTGTATATCTCCCTTCTAAGAACCTTGTCTATACTGTCAACAAGATCAACATAGCGCGACATGTAACAAGATCAACATAGCTCGACATGTAGCAAGATCAACATAGCTCCACATGTAACAAGATCAACACAGCTTCATATCTAACAAGATCAACATGGCTCCACATCTTACAAGATCAACATGTTATTTATAAAAGAAGACATGTAATGTTATGTAATTTAAGAAGTAATAAAAAATCAATCTGAAATAAAGTAGTGCTATACACTTTCCTGTAGTGAAGTGGCTTCACACTTGCCACTATGTCACTGTGGCTGGAAACCCAGGTTCGACTCCTGCTGGGAATCGCAGCACCAAAGGTTTTGACTGTGCGTAAAGTTTGATGAAAATTCTTCAAGGAATGTAACTGTTTGAGCATAGTAATGGTGGTCTTGACCTTGATGTAACAGTCCTGAAACTTAACTAGTCCCGAGAAATTATAGTCATTTGTAATTGTGTGAGTTTGATCAAAATCTCTCAAGGAATGAAGACACAAGAGCGTTGACAAAAAGATTATAAAAAACATAGAAACCTGACCTTGACTCAACAACTCTGAAACATGTATACGGTCCATGTGCCTGTACTGTGAAACATGTATACGGTCCGTGTTCCTGTACTGTGAAACATCTATACGGTCTGTGTTACTGTATTGTGAAACATGTATACAGTCTGTGTTCCTGTACTGTACATGAAACATGTATATGGTCCGTGTTACTGTACTGTCAGCTCTTTACCTTCATACGTACATAGGTATACAGACAGACAGACAGACAGACAGACAGGAAATCTATAGTCCCCCTCCCACCCCAACCGTAAAAGAATCGCTGAACAACAACAGCCATTTTGACAAATAAAGTTTGCTATATCTATTTCTCTAAAATCTGTCTCAGATCTCATCTGTAGTTTTCCTTTGGTCCCTGCATGGTTGTGCATTGTTCTTTTTAGATAGACCACCAACCACAACAACAACAAAAATGGCAGACAGGCAACCATTCTGAATTTTGATAGTTGAAGTTTGTTCTTCATGGATTTTTCTCAATTTTCATTTTATCCTGAATGTATTTGTTGAGACTGATCTGATAACAAGATTACAGACTGATGACCATTTTGAATTTTGACAGTTGAAGTTTGGTTCTCAAAGTAATTGTCGGTTCCAAGAGTTCCCTTATAATTAGTTGTGCATGTTCCATTTTGGGACTGATTGGAAAATGGGACAGCTAACTGGTGGCCATTTTGAATTTTGTCAGTGTGTTAAATATAGCAAAAAATATAAAAATAATATTATCATTTATGTATATTTCTTGAATTTACTTGAAGTAACACACAGGTCCTTACTTTGAGTAACACACATCATCTGTAAGTAACACACAGGTCGTTACTTTGTGTAACTCACTTCTTCTCTAAGTAACACACAGGTCGTTACTTTGTGTAACTCACTTCTTCTCTAAGTAACACACAGGTCGTTACTTTGTGTAACTCACTTCTTCTCTAAGTAACACACAGGTCCTTACTTTGTGTAACTCACTTCTTCTCTAAGTAACACACAGGTCCTTACTTTGTGTAACTCACTTCTTCTCTAAGTAACACACAGGTCGTTACTTTGAGTAACACACATCATCTGTAAGTAACACACAGGTCGTTACTTTGTGTAACTCACTTCTTCTCTAAGTAACACACAGGTCGTTACTTTGAGTAACACACATCATCTGTAAATAACACACAGGTCCTTACTTTGTGTAACTCACTTCTTCTCTAAGTAACACACAGGTCGTTACTTTGTGTAACACACATCATCTGTAAATAACACACAGGTCCTTACTTTGTGTAACTCACTTCTTCTCTAAGTAACACACAGGTCCTTACTTTGTGTAACTCACTTCTTCTCTAAGTAACACACAGGTCCTTACTTTGAGTAACACACATCATCTGTAAGTAACACACAGGTCCTTACTTTGTGTAACTCACTTCTTCTCTAAGTAACACACAGGTCCTTACTTTGAGTAACACACATCATCTGTAAGTATAGTAGTGTTAATCCTGTTAGCCAGGTAAATTATGTAAGTGCTCTAAATTGCGATTTGGGTTGGGTAGGTAAGTGTCATGCTGGCCCAGCATCAAGATGGTCAGATGGGTGGCTCACCACAGGGACAGAGATAAGCTTGACACTTTACCTGTATAAATAGTTGTTTTTGTATTTTGAATTAAAGTTATTATTTCTAATTGATAATAATCATTTAGACAATATTATTGGTATCATTTGATAGTGCAAGTTATGTAGTTTATGGAACTGTTTTTATTATTTTAAACAATGCAGTAGTTTGGGCACTGCATTGATCTATATGTCATTGAGGTATCTAATAAGTATGTAAAGTCTAAATTAAATTAATATGAAATGTTTAGAGAAAATGTAATTAATATAGTTTTAAACTAGAGTGTGTCATCTAGAGATGCTAGGTTATAGCTTTTGGATATCAGTATTGGTTTGGTATATAATCAAGTTTAAAGATGATAGAGAAACACAGTACTGGGGATTCAGAGGTCAACCTGTGGATTGGTAGGTGGCCTTAGGGGGTGACTTCACTGAGGGTCAGAGAATTATTATATGTATGTGAGATGTATGTGCGAGAAGAGATATAAAAGAGAAGAGCGAAAGAGAAGAGATTAGAACATGGGAGACAATCGGACACTTCCACCTGACCCCCGGGCTGTCCACACGTTCCCTTGACCTCTCCCGTAGAAGTAGTTAGAATAGTGTCGACAGCTGTTTTAGTGTTAGGATATAGATAGTAATCCCCAGTGTGATTTCTTTTTGTGGATATTTAGTGCGATAGTGTGATATTCTTGGATTATACTGTGTGTTGTGCATCCTGGCCGAGAACAGAATAGTCACCGAAATTCCAGAGAAGTCCTGCTGAAAAGTTAAGTTCTTTAGTTGTAGTTTACCAGATAGTGTTATCAGATAATTTATTTTACAGCAGCAGGACTAATTTCCTACATACAATAAGTATCGGCCCTTAATTAAGCCATATTCCCGCAACAGTAGATATATTATTTTGATTTACTTTAGGCATATCTATTAGTGAACCAAATTTCATTACATTAAGCAATCATCTAATGTAAATTTTTTGTTTTTGTTTTTCTCTCATTTTTAATTCAGTCAGATTGTTTTGGAAAAGCTCTATTTTAAGTTAAATTTTTAAGTAATTTTTAAGTATATACTGAACTGAGTTTTACAATAGTATCCATCTATCGATCCGTAGGAGCAAAAATATTTAATAAGCACACATAAGTATAACCCATTATCATAATTTTTATTATCATTATCTTTACCTTTTTAATTTCTTTTTACTACCCATTTTAATATAATTCCTATCTATTTTCCTTTAAAACATCCTATCTTGCCTTCTCCTTCATGTTTTAAGACCTCTTTATAAACTGCCACTTAATCCCCTAACAATAGAAATACCTTCTCTCAGGTAGGTTCTATTGTTTATATCTGGCCAGGTATCTCACCTTCACGCCTGACCGACCCCACGCTTACCTGTACCGGACACCCGTCCACGCTCTCGATCTACCCTCCGCCATCTATCAATTCTACCTTCTATAAGAGTAACCTCCCTTTGATCAGGTAAACTCTTTTTCTTTCTACTTTAGTATAATTTCAAATTTTTCAATGGCCCCAGCCCCATCCGTCTCTAACCCTGCGGTGGTTATCCTCTCCCCTAAAGAGAGGAAGCCACTAAATGCAGGACGTGTACGTGGAGATATCTCCGCGTTCACGGGCGTCACTAGTGACGTCAGAGATATACGGATGTTGCCGTCAGGCATTATCCTAATTCTCTGCGCCACCTTAGTGACGCTCAAGAAGGCGCTACTTGTAAACCAAGTAGACGGTACCCCCTGTACCGCGCGGCTATCTAAGCGGCCCTTCAATGCCCCTCCCAAGCCCCGAGCCAACCTCCGTAACGTGTCCCCCACCTCCAAAGGGGTTATATACCGCATCCCTTTAACTACACCAACAACAAACCTCACGTCAATCAATAATGTAAAAAATGCAAGTAGGATGTACAATAAAACAAACAAAAACACAACATCAATCTTGCTAGAATTTAATTCTTCCACACTACCAAGGGAAGTAGTTTTTAATCAAATTACATACCCTGTTACAAGATTTAACGCTCCACGAACACAACAACAACAACAACACCGACAAAAACAAACCAAAACAAGCACAGGCCCCGAGACACGCATCAAACCCTCCTACATTAATACGACAAATACGTCACTATACTCCGACATTGTCAGAAACAAACACACAGAAACCACCAAAACACAACCCAAACACACAGGTGTATATGTCACGGCAGAATTTTTAGGCAAATTTTTACTTATAGCCCGTGACACACACATAACAGATAGGGAAGCAATCCACAAGGTTCGTGACCTCATCAACAAACAAAATGGACACGTGACCGCAGACAGTACACCCATCAACACACCAACACAATCTACACCCAAATCAACACAAACAACACCAACAACACAGCCTTCACCACCAACAACACCGATCCTATTCACACAAACAACACCACAAACACAAACAACATCAACAGAAACACAAACAGAAACACCGTCAGAACATTTCATACACCTACTTGACAGTTCCGAGGAGCTAGACAGCTCAACAATATCCAAACCCAGAACACCAAGAACACCGGTAGGTATGGGTCGGTACAAAACACTACAAACAGACAATACCCCCACAAACAAACAACAAACACCCTCACGACCAAACACAAGATCAAGGGCCAAACAAACAAACACGCCAACAAGAACAGGGCACAGCAAACGCAAACTACAGTACAGAAAATACTAGAAGCCACATAGAACAACAAAACAAACATAGCCGCCCTTCACTTTCGATAAAGTCCAAAATGACCAGTCCGGCCTCACTGTTATGCACTGGAATGCAGGAGGTCTCAGGCCCAAAATTTCAGAATTAAAATCCTTCCTTAATGACAATTCCCCGGATGTTCTTTGTATTCAGGAAACTCAACTGAAACAAAAACACAAAAGTTTAAAAATTAATGGTTACAACACTCCTTTTAGGTACGATTCGGACCAAGGTTTGGCCATTTATGTAAAAAGTGGAATTGCCTACAAAGAGTATGAAATCAAAGATAAAGATCTTGTGGCTCTTGGTATAGAATTACACAACAAGTCACACAAAACAATCATACTCAACATATACCTCTCACCAACAAAACCAATACCATTTAACTCTCTGGTTAACCTTATAGAAAACACTGACACAAACAACATTATAGTTACTGGAGATTTTAATGGACACCATACACTTTGGGGGAGCAACAAAAACAACAAACGGGGGGACACTATATATGAATGGGCAGTTCAGACTGGTCTAACCATACTAAACGAGGGTAAACCAACTAGAGTAGACATAGCTCGAGGTATCGAATCACATCTAGATATAACATTAGCAACACCAAACTTAGCGAGTAAATGTAGCTACTGGAATACTCTTGATAGCACTCTAGGATCAGACCACTATCCAGTTTTGGCTCAATTTGATTTTAAACCACATGTTAATACTATTCAATATCCCCCTAGATGGGTTTTTAATAAAGCGAATTGGAATCAATTTAATCTTTTAACCGAAAACATCCAAATTGATGAAATTTATGATGAAAATGTAGATATTTTCAATGATAATCTAACAAGAGCTATTTTAGACCTAGCATCAGTATGTATCCCTAGAACGTCAGGAAAGCCAAAAACTAGGAAAAATAATCCATGGTGGAACGATGAGTGTAGGTTAGCAAAGAAACTAAAAAAGAATAGTGAAAGTAAATGGAGGACAAACAAAAATAACGAAACGCTAAAAGCAAATTATGTCAGATGTAAAACAAATTTTAATAACATTATTCAAAACGTCAAACGAAATCATTGGGAAGAGTTTTGTTCATCATTAAATAATAAAACAAATCTAAAAAATGTATGGTCAAAGGTCAAAGCTATTCAGGGAATAAATAGAACTGAAATCCCTATATTAGGTAAAAACAACATTACCGATAAGGAAAAGGCTGATACTCTAGCTAAACAATATCAGAGCGCTAGCAGTAATGATAACTTAACTCCTGAATTTAAATTAAATAAAGCTAACAATCAGGATAACATAGACGACGTTATAAGTAACCCCGGCCCCAATACAGGTGAGCTGAACTGTCCATTTACAATCACAGAATACAACAATGCACTTCAGAACAAGAAAAACACATCTCCAGGAGATGACAACATTTCATACACCATCCTCAAACACTGTACAAACAACATAACAGAAATAATACTTAAACTCTTAAACCACATATGGCAACAGGGAACTATACCGGAGGCGTGGAAAAAGGCCGTAGTTATACCTATACTAAAACCAGGTAAAAATCCGCAGGAACCTGCATCATATAGGCCCATAGCATTAACCCTTTGCCACATGTAAGCGCCTCTGGACGCCTTTACCCCTTGCCACATGTAAGCGCTTCTCGACGCCTCTGCATTATCTCCATGTAAGCGCTTCTCGACGCCTCTACGTTATCTCAATGTAAGCGCCTCTCGACGCCATGCCGGTTCGTAAACTTAGACATGGAAAATCCCGTGATTGAGAGCGACACCTATCTGGAAATCCCTGATACTATTTTAAAAAGATATCAATGCATCGACCAATCAGATTTGTACACGTCATTCATACGAAAGTTTTTGAATAAATTAACCTAGAAAGTGTGAGTCATGAGTGTAGAAAAGTGTGACAACAACGAGGCGTGATGGCGGCTGTGGCTACGATTTTGTGCGACATTTTTGACGACGATGATGATAATTTAGAGTTCGATGGCTTTGGACCTGAATACATTGAGTCAGATATTGATCTTAACGATGTTCTTAATGAACTGTCAACAGATAACGAGGCCGAAAATGAGGAGGAACGGCGACTAGTTGTACCGCCGCCATTAGGTAATGTTGACAGAGAGTTTTCGCCGATCACAGTAAATGATTTTGTTAGGGAAACGGGGCCAGTACTTCCAGAAACTTTAGATGTTGATACTGCAAGTCCCATTGATTATTTCTACCTTTTCTTCAATGAGAATCAGTTTCCACCATAGCTCGACACACTAATAACTACGCTCGCCGGCATTTGAAAAACGAAGGTAGATTTGACCCAAAATGGTCGGATACACATTCCTTCGTCGCGACATCGGATATAAAATATTCTAGGCTTAAGCCTGAACTGTTGAAAGTATTCTTGTGAAAACTTTGAAAATTCAGTTTGTTTCATTTGGGAGTTAATGTTGAATCATTTCATGTACAGGAATTCAATGAATTATAAATTACATCGTCAAAATATTTTGAAATTTTTCTGTTCTGTTTGTATACAGCTGATTTCGTGGTTATGTGTTGTTGGTTTTATAAAGAAAATAGCACAGAATTAAAATTTAAGAAATTCTGAACATAATTGTAACTTACTAAAAATGTCTAAAACAACTATTTCACTTTCAAAATTAGGTTTAGAAAAATTAATCAAAACAAAGCTTAATTTCTCAAAAACTGCCATTGAGATGGTGTATGTATATTTCAGTCAGCGCAATAATGTTGCATTGCAACAATGTATCTTTGCACTATTGGCACAGAGTGCTGAAGTGTTATAACCTGCATGTGGCAAAGGGTTAACTTCTCACCTCTGTAAAGTAATGGAAACTATGGTAAATAACAGGCTAGTATATTCACTTGAAAGCTCAGGTATCATCAACGAGGAACAGAGCGGGTTCCGTAAAGGTAGATCTACGCTAGACCCCCTTCTTAGACTCACCTCAGATATCAAAAAAGGTTTGAACCTAAAACAAAGTACACTAGCTGTCTTTTTAGATCTAGAAAAAGCATATGATCTTATTTGGCATGATGGTCTTTTAGTATCACTTAAAAATCATGGTATAACTGGTAACATATTTAAATTCGTAAGCAGTTTCCTGAAAAACCGTAAGATCCAGGTTAGAATTCATGACACGTTATCAGATCAATATGAACTAGAAAACGGTGTAGCACAGGGTAGCGTAATATCCCCTACTCTTTTTAATATCTACATTAATACTCTGTCACAAACGCTCCACAATAAAACCAAGTTAGCACAATTTGCAGATGACGGATGTATTTGGAGTACAGGTAAAAACATTAGATATTTAACCAAACATATCCAGACAACGTTGACAGCAATTAATGAGTGGGCTAATAAGTGGGGGTTTAAACCATCTAAACAGAAAACAATAGCAATGTATTTCTCTAATAGTAAGAAACTTCCTGAACTATACCTAGGACAAACTAAACTAAAATTTGAAAAACAAGTTAGGTATTTAGGCATGATAATAGATCATAAACTAACTTGGAGTAAACATATTAAATATGTTAAGGAGACATGCCAAAAGGCAATAAACACTATGAGATATATTTCAGGATGTAAATTTGGTGCCAATAAAACAACACAATTAATGCTATATAAAGCGTTAGTTATATTTTAATTAGATCTAGGCTAGATTATGGGTGCCAGGTATATAATACAGCTAGCGACACAGTACTAAAACATCTAGATGTAATTCAACATTCAGCCTTAAGAGTAGCGCTAAGGGCAATCAAAAACACCAATACCAACAGTTTATTAGCAGAGGCAGGTGAACCCCCCTTAACTCTCAGGCGAGAAAATCTTACATTAAAATACTGGGCTAGGACACAAAGTCATGGTGATAAATTTCTCCTAAATAAAGAAATAAAAGATAGTGAACATCCCGTCAATAACAACAGGGCTCCATATCCATCAGAAATAATTAGACTAAAACAAAAGTATGGTTTAGACAGCGTTAAAATATCCCGCAAACAAGATTTCCAAGTCCCGTGGTTAAAAACAGACCCTAATGTATCGCTAGACCTCCTAAAGATGATAGATAAACAAAACGACCCGATAGGCGCTAAAAACCTAGCATTAGAACTGATAGATCGAAAATACAATAACTTTACTAAATTCTATACTGACGGCTCAAAAAATCCAGACAGTAACCGTGTAGGTTTAGGAATATATAACAACACCTATAAAGTTAAAAAGTCATTACGGTTAAGCGATAGAGCATCGGTTTATACAGCAGAGCTTATGGCCATTCAAATTGCTTTGATAGGTGTAAAGAAAAATCACACTAAATTTGATAAAGTAGTAATTCTTTCGGATTCCCTTAGCTCCTTACAATCTCTAATAACTGGTAACAGCAGTAGGCCTAAACTACTTAATGCAATCCACTACATGATATCAGAGATTGATCAACTAGGTATAGATCTTCAATTTGAATGGATCCCATCGCACGTAGATATACCAGGTAATGAGGTAGCAGATCAGTTAGCTAAAGAAGCCCTACCCTTATGAATTTGCAGCATGATCACAGCATAGATGCAGTATGAATGCAGCATGGAATTGCAGCATGAATGAAGCATGACTGCAGCATGGTGCCTAATTTACCTCACTATATATTCTTACTAGTTAAAGCATGATTGCAGCATGTTTCAATTATGCAAATTATGCTGGGATCATGCTGCATTTATGCTTTAAGGAAGCATGGCCGCAGCATGATCCCAGCATGGTCTGTGAAGCATGATCCCAGCATGGTCTGCAGCATGATGCCAGCATGGTTTGCAGCATGGTTTGCAGCATGATCCCAGCATGGTCTGCAGCATGATCCCAGCATGGTCTGCAGCATGATCCCAGCATGGTCTGCAGCATGATCCCAGCATGTTTCAATTATGCAAATTATGCTGGGATCATGCTTCAATCATGCTTCATGGCAGCATGGTTTACAAAATCAATGAAAATCATGCAATAAAAACTTGAAGAATACTTTTGTATTACATTTTATTTGGTAATTAACATGGTATAAATCTTTTCATACAGGCTGTTTTTTCTAGTTCAAACATCTAAAATTTATCAATGAAATGAGAATGTGACAAAACAAATTTTAATTCTAATTTACCCATGGTACTTATTTTATTTGCCTCTTATATTCTTTTTCTCAAAACTTCCATCACATACACAACACAGCTATCTTTTTCTAGTACAATTTTCTAATACAACTAATATCAATTCATCCTAGCTATCAACAAAAATAGTCAGCAAGATATACAAGTTCAATGTCAGTACATACTACAGTATGTATTTATAATTCTGTTTTTTTTTCTAAAATAGTAGGAAAATAGTACAAAATAATATTTTCCAGCAGAGTTATAGTAGGATATGTATACATTTTGTCACCGACGCACAAGACTGATTTCAGACAGTATACGTAGTTTCCTCGAAGTAGCCCAGATTTTTAAGATAATGCTTTGTGTTAAGTCAATGCCATCAATTTGGACCACAATGCATTCGGTGTTCCTCATTCCAGAATGTAGGCCTACTGCATGAAGACTCAGTCTCTGTTGGAAGAAAGAAAGACTTTTAGAATATTCTTTTATTTCAAAATTAGAATAATTGTCAAGTTTTTTAAGATAATGGATGTATTTAACTTATGTACTTTTCATGATCACTTTGCTATCATTTTCATTATGTTTGCTTTGGAAGCCTTTTTATCAAGAAAATTTAAGCCAGCCACACAAAGCTACAAAATAAAACTTGCCAGGATGACTTAATTATTAATTAAATCAAGCTACTCCCGAATTCTCCATCAGTTCATATCAATGTGAAACTGCAATATACTATACATAAAACAAGGTTACTTACTTATAATTCATCTTAATTCACCTATTTCATTTAATCGTTTCAATTTGATGCAATAATCTGCAAACATCGACTCGA
>NW_022979608.1:0-38736 GCF_902652985.1 Pecten maximus | reverse complement strand
TGCCACACTGATGACTAGTAATTGGACTAGTGACTGGTAACTAGACTGATGACTAGTAACTGGTAACTGGACTGATGACTAGTGACTGGACTGATGACATCATGACGGGTGCCACATGTGGAGCAGGAAATGCTTACCCTTTCGGAGCACTTGATTTCAACTCAGGTTTTTATGGAGGTTCATGATGTGTCCAGTCGCTGTATGTTCCTTTGTTTAACTTGTTTTGTCTTGTCCCTTGACTGTTATGTTCATGTACTTTTCCTTTGATTTAGACGTACGTTATATATATTTGTTACTCTACTTCAACAGTTTAACCTTGTATATTGAGAGTCACAAGTAAGTACAATTGTGTGTAACAATGTAATACACCATACGCATGGTCTTTCTCTGCGCAAACGGGCCAGTAGAAATGGAAATTGCAGAAAGCAAGGAACTTACATGGGAAATATATTGGAGGGAAATGAACACTACAAATTGAATATCAATAACTGTTTACATTTTGGAAGAAACATAACACAAGTTGCAGTGGAGACATTTAGTAAATGATTAATACTATTTAACCTGAACTGTTCAATAATTACAATGTGCATCAAACATAAATAATGATGAAGTGTGTCCTAAACTTCTTCACTCCTCTGTGTTGTTGTCCTCATCATCACTTTCATCAACATTGAGTGGCTCTGGTGTATGGCTGGCATCTTGTAAATATTGTGTCCAGTCCTTGCTAAAGTCAAAAGTTTTGTCCAAATGACGTGCAAATCCCAAATACCACACAACTGATGCAACATGAGAACAGGTCCCAACTACTCTGGCCCCAGCACGACATATACAGTACCATCCCTGCACAGTACACTCATCGAAAAACACCCACAGTTGGTACGTTTTACAGTTAATATGTCTGCTCTGTATCTTGGCACTGATGGGGTTAGCATCTACTTTGCAAACACATACATCATATCCTCCTGTGTCACTCATGTGCTCTTGTATGTATGCCCTTGCTAATTTCAATTGGTATACACCGAGTGTCAAGTTCCTCAGTTCTCCTTCGGTCATAACAGGGAATGTAATGTCGCTACTGTCCATTCTCTGCCACTTACTTGGTCTATTGACAAGACCATCTCGGTCTACTCTTTCCTGGAGTTCGTTCTGTTTCCTTGACAGATACAACATCTATGTTCCAATAAGTTGGTCTGTCTCTGCATCGCCAGTGCTAATTGGTTTACATTATTTGTTGCAAATTGCACACACAATTCTTACGATATCGCCAACGTATGGAATCTGTGAGTTAGGCAGCACACGATCCAGATATTTCCAGGTTTTTAACCGTCCATTAACAGCTTCTACCACCCACCTGAAAGATAGTAATTTGGTACATTTCTAATTGGACTGATACAAACAGTGTAACAATGTACAGCTATATCAAAGGAAGTTTTATTTGAACTTTGTCAACTTCTTCTTTATATATTAGTTCATGAAAATAAATTGCTAAAATTAAACTTTAGTATCTGCTATTCTCACTGTGGGTTTATTTGAACCAGCTTAGATATTATACATTGATGAGTTATATATATTTAATTCAGTAAAGCTAGTGAAGTGTCCATCAAAAACAGGATATCTTACCTTATTTTTGAAACAAGTCGGGAAGCGTTGCTTTCTCCAACTGTGTGCTGTTGTTTTTATTTTGAAAAAGATGGCATCTCTGTTTGGATTCCTAGTTGTTTCAGGAGGTCGAGAGAATCCCTAAATCCTCTATCAACCACAAATACGTCGTTTTCCTGAATCCACTCCTTGATCTCTTCAATATTAGAATTCAAAATCTGATTCAGGATGCTGGCGTCATTTTTTTTTGAATCTCCAAAGTAAGGTTCCAACACGCTTACTATGTAACCTGTTGTTGTGACGAACATCATAGGTTTCACCAATGGACGGTGTTTATGCATGCTGTAGCTTCTTCTTTGGAACATGAACTGGCCACTCTTTTGAATATGAATATAGGTGCCATCAATCACAAGAATAGCTGGTTCCATTAGTCCTCCAAACAATGTCTGGGCTAGTGGTCTTGTATGATTCGAGATGACATCCTGTCGACTTGCATGCTGAAAGCCAAGATTTGGTGGAACAAAGTCTTTCATTAGTGCCGTCCTTGCCGATGATATTGCACGTCGAATGGAATCTTTACCAATGTTGAACACTGTTGATAGAAGCTTGTTTGACATGCCACTCTTTAGTTTAGAAAGAAAGATCCCGACACATGATTTAATGCTCCTGTTTTTTTGAAGATCGTACTGAACCAGTAAAGTGAATACATAAATCATTAAAATGCTGAACACTGAGTCCAGTTAAGGTAATGAAATCTTCATCTGAAAGAGCATGTGGTGAGTCGAAATCAATACGTTTGCTTTGTTGGGCATTTGCTACATCTCTAATGTTAGAAATCAAAGCAAGTATTTCAGTACGATTTAGTGAAGATAAGTCACTTTTTAAAGTGATGTTTTCACATGCCTCGTTTCCCAATAAACCATCCTCAATATGATGAGTACAACATCTTGCTCCAAAAGGTACCAGAATACCTTTTCTCAGAAAGAGGTTGTATTTTGCGTCACGAGATATTACCACGAGTTTCTTTGGGTAGGTATTACAAACAATACATTTTTGTGGCTGCTTCCTGTGGATGGTATTGGAAGTGTAATATTCCGTGGTGACAGAAGGGTTTTCTTTGCAGATTTATCACAATGTCCTTCAAATGGAGGGGGATGTTGATCGATGTGTGTACGACGCTGTAGAAGTGAACGATGACATGACATGCGACATTTTCCACAAATAGCATCTTCTTCTTTTGTTTGTATCATGAAAGACTTTAACATATATTTTCTCAGTGTAGGGTTTTTCTTTTCCTTTCGTGGAGCGCCTGTCACCAGGCTTTGTTCTCTTAGAACAAACAACACACCGAAATTCTCCTTTTCCGGGCATTCTAAACAATAGAATATACATGGAGATAACAGTCATATACATGTATAATAAAATGTCATGAAAATAGGCAACCAAACGAAGTCTGGGCATGCGTTTATTATTAAAAAAATAACAATGAAACTTTTGCGCTGAAATACGTTTTGGTTCAGGTACTATGTGTGTGTATGTGTATCAATAAGGGTGTGTGTGCGCTCTCGTGCGTGCTTGAGTGTGTGTGTGTGTGTGTGTGCCATTTAATAAATGTCTGAGGGTGGGTCAGTATTTGTTGTGTACTTGACTTGGCACTGGACGACTGAGTAATCGTCTGCTGACTTACTGCACTGACATTTCACACGAATAAAAGGTCCGGGGCCCTAGATCGCGGTTCTGCATTACAATGTATTTTATTGATGGCCGGCGATCGACGTTGGTAAATATATATATGTACATGTTATATACAAAGCTCAAAGCTGCGTACAGCTGTTCCTTGTTTTTCTGTGTACGTCAACTAAAACGACAGTAAATTCTCCATAGTCTGAATTATCTCTAACTCAAAACCCAAGGCTAAATATTCTATATTTAAAAGTACTTCAAAACTATCCAGGCACCGTCTCTTCTCTCTCATATCAATGGCATATTCGCTTTGTTCTCATGTTACTTGCATCCTAAAAAGAAAAATATCTTGATTCGATAGTTTGGTTTTCACCATAACAAATATGTTTAGAAAAAAAAATAATGAATTGCCTGTATCTTTGAGGGTTTTAAACTGCTAGTCCCATACAAAACCACTTTTGAGGGTTTCTTTGAATTTATCATTGTTTACCTTTGCATTCATACTGACTGTGTAATTATGTTCATACCTATTCCATTTAGTCATATTAAGCTGTTGCATGAATAAATAAATATAGCATAATGATACAATTCTTACAAACGTAGGTTTGAAACTAAGAACAAATCAGGAAAAAAATGTGCTTTCTCCAAAGAACAAATAATTAAGCAATTTAAAGCACTGACAAAAATATTAAATTAATTCAGTTACGACATCATGAAAAACTTACATGCAACTTGCAGTCCATCCATTGCCAACATGATAATTGATATCGGGGTCCTTCATTTTATTGGCATCCTTAAAAGAAAAAATGTGCGTTATCAATTTTGGCTCAAATACAGCTTTTGTTTTTTGTAAAAACACTAATCTTAAAATATGTAAGCGCCCAAAATAATTGTTCCTTAAATAATGATGGAAAAAATAAAAATGATCGGAGCGTGATTTGAATCCCATATTATGCAAAAAGCTGGTCAAGGGCCCGTGGCTCTAACCGTTACACCATACCGCAGTTACGTAATGTTCATGATTTCTTACAAAGTATTCTCTCAAACTAAAAATAAAACGATGCGTCAGTCGATGTTATGTCAGTGATTCTTCCCAAAGTTTAATACTATCCTAGTCTTTTATATGTTGGAATATTTATTCATCTGGTGTTATTTATTTTTATTTATGAACCACGTTGTATCAAATGTACTGGTCGGCATATCTTTGTCCAACGATAAATCATAGGCCGCTAAAATCTATTTTTAGACCAATAACTAAAATCCTTCACGGTAAATACTCAAAGTATGCAGTTCTATTGCTTCGGAAATACATCGTGTATTATTGTATTGATAATTAGATCTACTGACAACTTCTGTTTGAGCAACAGCAGTATCGACAATGCATATCTTTATTTGATTTTACAATGAACATCTGCTCAGCTTACATACGTAAACAAAACACTGCGCTGGAATCGAAGAGAATCACACATACAGTACTGCATACAAGCGTTTGTATAATGTTCATGTGCAGATCACTTTTACAAATTACAACATACAATTTACCTGTCAGATGATGTGTAGATAGGCTTAACTTATATGATATGTAGATCTTGCCGACAGCTCCTTGACTTCCAACGTAGGTTCTTAAAAGCTTCTATATAGCAACGCAAAAGAGGATCGCAGGTTGAGTTTTTGTGAATAGATTTTGTGATTTTAAAATCGCAAGCGGATGAAATTTGTCTATCGTATTTCTTTTCTTATTTGATAAAATAAACGCAATTCAACTCATCAACCATAATTTTTTTTCATGAAGATTTAAAACATTCTACAGTGATCCCGACCACCTACTAGTTTGCTGTCGGTAGATACGGTTACGCTGGGCAACGTCAAAGCTGCAATTTGTTTTGCAAATCGGTAGCAAATTTCGAAGGGTTTTGCTATTTTTTAATACCTCCCCAAGCATGTACCAAAAAAATGTTTGAACCTCACAGACAATATACCTACTTTGTTCTAAATCTTAAATATAAAATTGGTACACCCTTGGGGAGGTAATTAAAACTTCCTTCAAAGTTACAAAACATAGTAAAAATCTGCAGTTTTTTGTAAACGCAACGTTTTCCCGCGAAATTTATGACGTCATCGCGAGCG
This sequence comes from Pecten maximus, assembly GCF_902652985.1. NCBI lineage: Eukaryota > Metazoa > Mollusca > Bivalvia > Pectinida > Pectinidae > Pecten > Pecten maximus. The sequence goes on along the minus strand of NW_022979608.1, from coordinate 33,327 downwards.
TCTCAAGTATATTTTTTATTGATTTTCAAATGACTAGTTGTTAAATAACATAAATGACTACCTTATGAAAGTATTTTTCAACAATTTAAAAGATATATTTTTGGGGCCAAATTTGAGCCATAGTGCATCTACTTTTAACCCGCTCGTACATGTGGTGTTAATTTCTGGTGGTCTTATTATAATATATTACAAAGCGAAAGTAGAAATATTCCGGAAATAGCTAAAGGGAAACAACTCACATGAGAAACAAAACAATTGTAATCTCAAGATACATCAGTTAAGTACTGAATGCAAAAGAATAAATGTATGTTTCACTTTTTTGTGATGAAAATTTTCAATTTGTGGAAACCACTAAGACACCAGCTGTATTATGAAAATCAATATGTCTAATTTTTAGTAATAATGGACAGTTTTTTGGACGGGTGGAAAAATAATTCAAACATTCAAAAAATGTACACTTCATCTTTATAAATCCATGGATACTGTAATCCAACAGAATTTCGTTATAGTATTACATGTAAAAGCTGTATATATAATCCGACAGAATTTCGATATAGTGTCACATGAGCCATTTTCAATATTTCACATTGATTTTGATACCTCCAGATTCGATATTAATGTCCGTACTCCCTTTATTTTCACTTCCCTTTCTGGGAATTTTAACACTGTTAGCGTTCTTTCCACTAAGAATGTCACTCATGTCAGACTGCTGTTGGTCACTGGTGCGTGTGTAAGAACGTACAGCATTTGAACGATGGCCAGTTTTCTCAGAAATTAACTGTTCTTCTATTCCGGCACTATAGTGGCGTCTTGCTGCGGTTGCGCGGAGAGAGTGGTTGGTAAAGAAACCCTGAGATCCAGCTTGCTCACAGAGGCGTTTTACTGTTTGTTGGAGTACGTGAACTTCAACTGCTGCATCTTGGTACCATATGTTTCCAAATATTTATTTCCTCGCTCTTAGGTAAAACGCATCAGTTTTACAGTTGTCAGGTCTACAAACAATAGGTAAATGCATTTTAAATTTCTATTGCACTTTACACATGCATTCACAGTAGTTTCACTTTGATTTTAATCTCATATTAACAACAGCAGACTTTGGTAAATTGTATTCTTGATTAAGATAATATTTACAGGTAAATGCGTGTTTGTTTCTAGATTTTATTTAAGTTGAATGAGGTTGAGGAAGGAAGATCGGGACGAATTTACACTCACCTGGCTTGGGTATATTTTGTGTAGAGCTTAACAATGCACCTCTTTGGTTGTTTTAGATTTTCATAAGCCCTAGTAGTTTTGGGGTCCAGTTTTCGATGAGGATACCGCCACGGTTTGTTTTTGACTCATCTTCAATGTATTCGAGGTATCTACGATTCTCGCTGTCCATTCTGATGCAAATTTGTGAATGTCCACCAAATCGTAAATTACGAGGTTCCTGACCTGCTCGCAGAGCGAAATTCCACCCAATCATGATCACCATAGTGTCCAATAGTTTTTGAGGAGTATCAGATCCCAAGATATTTGTTCTCCACATGTCCTCCTCTTGTTCTTGTCTGATTACATCTGCCTGTCGTCGTTGTAGTCCCATACCTTTCTTTGAATACAACACTGCTTTCATTCCTGCAAAATTTTGGTCATTCAGAAAGCTGATAAACCGTCCATTGGTCCTGAAATGATGTTGGATTGACACATAAATAGTATTTCGTCTATACTCTGACCCAGCTTCATTTCTAACCTCACCAATGAAAACATTTAGGGCTTCATTCAGAAGGGAATTGGACATTTTCAAAATTTGATCCGAATACTTTCTGTTCTTTGCCAATTGTTCGCGCTGTTTCTGCCAGTTATGAAATAGGTCTATTGCCCACCGTGTCTTGTTCTCAGTTTTAGTAGACTTGCCATTTTCCACCATTTGCTGTAGATCTTGAGGTTTCAAGATAATTCGGAATCTTGTATGCATTCTCTCCATATCCATTGAGCACTGAAGAAGGCTTTTATCATCTGCAGACGAAATGTCCGAAAACAGACTGCCTTTGAGTTCAAAATTTGGGCGGTTATTTTCCTGCATGTCTAATACATCATTGAGGATAGTATCGGTATCAGAACCTTTACTTAATCGCTCCACGACAGTCGACTGAGTTATGAAAATTGTATCAGAATCAGACAGGTTGTCTCTTCAGTGTTCACCTCAAAAATGGCCATGTGAGAATTACAGTCTGAATTCTGATGTATAAAACGACATTGCATGAAGTGCTCATGCAATTACTATATCTAGCTTGCTTGTTACAATTCTTACCTTTACCTGTCCAAAAATATTTACCTGTCCAAAAATATTCATTCCCTGCAGGTAGGGCGTAAGAATTGTACCTGCTGCCCCCATTGCATGATCGTAAGAGGCGACTAAATTTGGGATCTTATCTTTTCTCTTCTTTCTTAACAACTTTCTTCTTCCTAACGTCTCCCTTGACACTGCCTCACTTTTGGCCTTTAGTTGAGCGTTCGCCCCTGTGAGGAAGGCTTTGGGTTCTGTCCCCTGGCCGAGACATACCAGAGTCTTTAAAAATGGTAGTTGCTGCTTCTACTTAGCGCTCAGCATACAAGGAGTGGGACGACTGGTTCGCCCGTTGTCAGTATAATGTGACCGGGTGGGGTGTGCTGCTGGGTGTCTTCGGCAGTATGCCTCAGTGAGGTAGCACTATAAATCGGCAAAAGTTCCGGCCTATCACAAGGAGACTTAACACGAACATACCGCAGCCTCCCAAAACACACATACGCACTAACCACACGCATGCATGTCGCACGCACGGGAGGCCGTCCTTAAATGACCTTAGATGTTAATAGGACCTTAAACAAAATAAACCAAACCAAACCAAACCAAAAATATTCCTGGTTGATTAAGCACACATTGCTCATAGTATTACCTGTAGCAGTCCAATAGTAGTCAAGTTTAAATGAACAAACCTCCCCATGCCTGCATACATGAACTGTTGTTTATCAGGTAACTAAAGAACATTCCCATTCTTAAATAGAAGTATTGTTAGATTTCAAATTATATCAATGGTACGTACACTAAGTGTACAACAGGGGGATATGTTTTTAGTAGGTTCGGCCTCGTCCAGTCCATTATTTCAAAGAATAGACAGCTTTCGGACATTCTCCTTTACTTAATGATATATTACCTCTGCATTAACATTAGTGATAGCAGTAAATTGTGAATAAAAATGAATTTATAACAAATAAATACAAAATTACACAGTACTTAAAGCAGGCAACTCATGTACTTCAATTACGACAGAACGCTGATGATAATGTATTATTACGAAAAATATTTAAATTTGCTAAACACTAAAAACAAATTATATACATACTGAAATAATGATAGTGCTTGTAAACTCATAGTTGAACATATAGATTTGTATGAGGTGTTTATTTCCCGCGTTTCGGATCGAACACATAGCCTGGTACGATGGTGGAGATTAAGCGCGTTGTTTGGAAGATCGATTTGGGACTAGATTTTGAAATTTTAGCAAAGATTCGGCCGTCGCGGGTCCAGAAGGGGGATATTTTGTTGTCATGGCGAAGCCGATTTAGTTCATTTACGATGTTTTGGCGTCTTTTCGTAAGCGATTCTACGACGAGAGTGCCATGTGAGTTTCATTTCAGTTTTCGTTTCTTTTCGTACACTTTTTCACGGTCAGATTGGACCGAGAAGACGGCATCTCGATATAGAATCGGGCTTTATATGGATTTCCATGAGGGTACTAACTGTACCATGGTAGGGTTACACTTAAGGCGGCACCATTTTTTGGTTGTTGACCGAGCTTCTTCGTGCACAGTTCTTCCACTGGAAGTGACACAATATATTTCAGTGGAAAATGATCAAAACAATCATGGCTTCGCATTTCACAGTGAAACATTATCATATCTATTAGACACAGAAATGTAATCGACAACACTTAACATAACAGATGTCAAGCTGCCAGTGTGTATGATATATAATAACTTCAATGCTGAGTTATTATCCCACCCTCATTATAATTAATGATCACAAACCAGACATTTGTGTAGATATGTGTATAATATTAAAGTCTGCTGGTTAGTTGGGACTGATAAACACTCTGGGTATAATTTTGTCTGCCAAATCAGCTAACCTGCAGGCTTGATGGAGGTGGAGCCTCAGGTTCAAGGTCAAGCGGTGACGGTTTGGAGTCATAGAGTTGTATATATCAGACATCACGTCTTCGCTCTTCATTTTCTTCCAAGATGATGGAATCTACCAATGTACTGTCATAGGGTGGACACCAGGCTATTTCAACAACCGTATCGGAATTCGCATCAGGTCTGGATTATCAATATTGATTTCTTACGAATACAACGCACTGACTCGCTATACTCCTCCTGAACAGATGCAACGACAGCAGCTCCAGTGTTGGATGCACGTTCTCAATGATTTCTCTTATGTTTCCGAAAATCGTCAAGCACCATTTGTTTGTACCCCTACATCAGATCGTTATTACTCAGCCTCTGAGCTTTATAAACGTCATGCCATCATGTGCATCATCTATTTTAATTGTGGACTTCTGAGCCATTGCGTCAATGAATGGATGTGTTATGTTATGTGGAAACACATTTTTGACATACAAGAAAAGGCTTGGATGTTCTCTATCAAAATATGTGATAATATAATTCTCAGACTTTCAAAATATATCTGCTGTTCACGTACAGTATACTGGGTGAATATGGTGAAGCTTTGCATTCAGAATCTGTTTTTATAGTTAAATAATGAATGGAGAAGCCAAAAACTATTAGCCTTCGTCCTTGTGTTGTATTCTAATGTTATTGGTACAATATCTTTGGTCAACACTTTTACAGTTAAACTTCCCTGTTTTCCCATTGGCCTAGTTGACTATCAACATTTTCCTCTAAATGACTTCGACTTTTTTTCTCAATATTCCTCTTTTATTCAACAGAAGGAGTCAGATTGCTTTATTGAGATATCGTGTCTAATTTTAGACGGATAACCCTTGTTGTGTTTCAAGAGGTCCGGTTTCTACGAATTTATTTTCATGGTCCGACTGACTTCTTTAAAACCAGAGTTTACTGTGCTGTATTTAATCATTGTTGTCAATATTCTTTAGTTTTGTAAGATGATAAAAATTGGTTGTAAAATGTATGAAATGGGCGTAGCGGATTCTTACTTCTGTGAAACTACAAAATATTGACATCAATGTCTATCATTAATCTTTGAAACTGTATTTCAAAAAACACGTTTTCTGTACATTGTTTTTCTTATTTAACATGAAATTCTATTTTACAAATTAATAAGCAGACGTTTTTGGCGCCATTTTTACACAGATATGAAAAGAAAAACTCAACCAATGAGAAAGCTGTATTCGGCATAACAACAATGGAAAATCAATTACATATGGCTATAAATAACCTAACAATATCAAACTACATGCCATTATCTCTTAGAGACCTTAAACAGTTATTTGATGAGGTTTACGCTGCTTTTTACTTCATATCTACAGCTATATACTTCCTGAATGCCAGATTGTACGACAGAATCTTAGGACACCTCTGACGTCATCACAACCTATCAACAATTGTGTAGTTAATGACGTATACTTCCTGAATGTTAGATTGTATGCCAAAATCTAAGGACACCTCTGACGTCATCACAACTTATCAACAATTGTTTAGGTACAGGGGTGTACTTCCTGAATGTCAGATTGTATAACAGAACCTTAGGACACCTCTGACGTCATCACAACCTATCAACAATTGTGTAGTTAATGACGTATACTTCCTGAATGTTAGATTGTATACCAAAATCTAAGGACACCCTGACGTCATCACAAACTATCAACAATGGTGTAGGTAAAGCTGTAAACTTCCCGAATGCCAGATTCTATAACAGAATTTAAGGACATCATCTCTGCATAGTACCCATTTACTTGGTAGTCATGACACAGCTCTAATATCGTTGTAGTACACTGTGAATGTACAATATCTCATGTAATAAAATCATCGGGGTTTAAATGTTACACTAGTATTACATCCTATAACATATTATCGTTTCCTGCAAACCAGACATTTTCTAATTATGTTTCTTTTTCCATCCAGTATGAATTTTATAATATCATAAAATTACGTTTTAGTCAAATGTATCTGTTTGAAATAGAAATGGTGTGTGAGTTGCTTTACCAGAAAATCTTACATAGACTAAACATTTACAGTTTACCTATATTATTTGTATTGATTTCGCGTAAACTCTTTCTAAGAAAATTGAAGACAGATTGAAATACATGTAAACAAAAAAGTTGCTAAACAGACATCATGTACGTGTTCATTTAAATCACTCCTAGCCAGCCTCTTGCCCACTTCTTCTTATTTTCAGCACTAACAAATTCGGAACACTTTTATATTGTTATAACTTCAACCACGAATAATGTTGGTTAGTATTTCTGTTGAAGATACAAGTGACAATGTAATATGCAAACGTCTATACTGGTGACTCGGGATTTATAGATGAAGCTGGTCGTTTATTTCCTTTCCGAATTCGTTTCAACAACTTTTCCCAGAATAGCTTCCTTGCTGTACAGAGTCTTGTTTTATCTGTGTTATGCTCATCTGGCCATTGTAAAGGGCCTATGGTGTCCCAGTTTTCTCGGATAAGTTTTGGGAATTCGCTCCGCTTCATATCATCTAATAGGATAATGATATTCATATGTTCTCTTCCTTCACGAAATGAGTATCTACTTTCATAGCGAATGTTTGCCATTTGCATTCAAGGAATGTACAGCTTACTACAAATACAGTTTGATACGAATCATCAATCGTTCTCATAATATTATCACAAATATCTAGTCCCGTGACAAAAGTTTTATCTTCAGCGATATATCTGATATCATGTCGTTCTAGCCATGTAGTAAATGATTTCCGTATCCATCGACAATCTTCTCTGCAGTATGAAATGAAGATATCATATGGCAGCGTCTCGTGTTCTACTTGATGTCGGCACCAAAAGCGTAAATTCACGCTGTATCGCCAAGCCAATCGGAACATGATTCTCAAAACCAGGAAAATCACTGCAAGGCTGATGGAAAAGATCAGCCAAAACTGAGATGTACAGTCAATTCTAAAATCGTGAAATGTTTCAAGCATCTCGACAATTTTTATGTGGCTGTTTATACATACGAGATCATCTTTGTCATATATAACCTGTGTCGTGCCTATCCAAGATAGGAAGTCCAAGTTTTTACAGTCACACACGACTGGATTTCCTGCAAGTTTTATTCTGAACTTCTCTGACACCCATCTATAATTTTCAAGAAGAGTAATTTCTGGATAGGTTAAAGAAGCAATAAGTGTTACCCGGCCAAGCGACTTAGTGACTTTCCGGAAACTTTCCGGTCCGGTGTTTAGTCGTGCCTCAGAAACGTTAAAGAAACGTTCAAGATGTCAGACAGAGATGTCTCACGAGGAGCTAACTTTCCTCGTCTAACCAAGTGACCTATCAACGTCTGGGACGTTCCATACATGTCACTTCTCCCATCTAGCGTCCGGGACGCTCCAAACACCTTACTATGCCACAACAGTGTAGGCTTTTCCCGTATTTCTATGTGTGCATGCTAGCGTATTTTAGAATGTAAACATACTTACCTACGTACTCATCACGAACCGTGTTATGCTAAATATGTCTTGTCATTTTATAAGTCTGATAGAATTGTGGTTGGAAATTACTATTGAGTACGCAATTGGTTTATATAGAGTCAAATCTAAAGCAAAGATGTAACTATCGATCAATGTTATTGTCGGTATTTAGTCGAGTTGTCCGTCAGTCAATTCGTCCTGTGTTTACATAGTGTAAATATGCTGATTTGCCCTTTTGTATTTTTGTAGTTGTTTACGGCTATCTACGGCAGTAAAGAATATACAGGTATATGGAGTTGTATTCGTCTTTTCCCCCTAACCCTGTCGTGGAAGCGTTACAATAAGGTTATTTCTAATATCGAGCAATTCTAATACATTCAGGCGAACCAGACTTTCAATCGGAAGGCTTTCAATTGAATTGTCAGCGAGAAGTAACATTTTCATCGAATCCGACTGGTCTTTAAAGGTGCTCGAGTTCAGATACCTTATTTTGTTTGACGAAAGGTCGATAGTATTAAGACGTGTCAACCCTTCAAAAAGTGTGTTATGAACTAATCCACTGTAGCCTAGTAGACAGTCTCTGGCCGTTAGTTTTGTCAGATTTAACATGGCAGTAAACATTTCAGGATGAGGAAATGAACAATCAATTCCAGACATATCGAACTCTGTGAGGTGACTTAAACCGTTAAAGCGACGTCCACCATGTAAAGGGAGTGATAGCTGATGTCCAAAATCTTCAGATTTTTGTCAATAAAGCCGAGACGTCCGAAGTCAGTTGTAAATTTAAAATGTCTAAGGTTAAGATAAATGAGACTGTCTGGAAGATAAATCTTTCGATATTCAAAGGTTCTTCGTTCTCGCATGAATGTTGACGTTTTATATGAAAAATCAAAATATTGTATCGAGGGAAATAATATCAGAATGAAAAAGACTTGTGGTGATTGAAAAGAGTTTCTCGACAAATCTAAATACTCTATACAGCCCCGACTGGTCCATGACAACACGGCTTCTATACTAATACTTCCAATTGCATTGTTAGAAAGGTTACGTTTTCTAATGCAAATAGCGCTAAAGAAACGGATGTCTGAATTTTCTAAGTGAACTGTATTATCATTACGAACATAGTTATGAAGAATTTCAATTGATTCCATCGTTCTTCCTCGTAATCCATGGAGAAGGGGCAGAACATCACGAACGTCTCGGTATCGGCGTGATGTCAAACACAACTTAGATACGTTTCGTAATGGATGCAATTCATTGCTTTCTAACTTTTCTGTTTTAAAGAAAGGACTTGATTTATGAATATCCATACTCTCCAATCGTTGAAATGATGTGTTTCTTATCGACAGCTCTCCTCTTTGGTGGAACGACAATGCTTTCATTTTGTTTAAATTCAAAAATGCCTCTCCAAAAGTAACCCGTCGAATATATCAATATAAAGTGTTTCAATTCCTGATAGAGACAATAACGTTGGTTCTGGATATACCTTCCTTAAATGGAAGTTGTTGCTATACATGATAAGAGTCTTGAGGTTATTTCGGGGATTGAAGGCGGATGCTTCGAATGAGAAGCCATCAAGGTGATTATGTGATAGGTCGAGGAACGTCAGGTTGACCAGGTGATGAAAGGTGCCAGTCGAAATGACTGACAACTGTTAAAGGACAATACAATATGTTCTAAATGTGGCATATCTATAAAGGACTCTTTAAGCAGGATTTTTACGTTGTTGTGAGTAAGGATTAAGGAAGTTGTATTCTTCTCTACATCCTGAGGAATGACTTGCAGACGACAGCCCGGACAGGTGACTTGAAATGTACGCTGCAACAATCAGGTAGTCCATCTGCAATGGTATACAACATTATAGCAGCTCCGTACTTTGATTCTAGTAGACCATAATACAAAGCTTTGAGGGGCCACATCTCCGACAAAGAGTAATTATCATCGATTGAAAACAAGGAAGACTTAGGTTTACAAAATACATGCATGCTTTAAACTGTTACAACTCTCAAAATTGTGAGTTTCTTTTTCATAATTATGATTTAGAGTGAATAAATCATTAATCTTATCCCGAAGAAATCGTACTTCATCGCTAAATTTGATATAATTTTCGGTCTAACAACAGATCACTTTAAGACGATATTCATTTTGTTCATTAGCTTATGAGATATATTTTGTGGGTAGCATTTGCTATATTTTTGTATAAACTGACGTTGGTGTAGCATTTTATTTCAAAATGTATCATAGCATAAGTATTTAAGTATAGTCCCGTACAAAAATGATTTGAACAATGTAAAGTGTAGAACAACAGACTGAATATCATTACTTCGGTGCCTCTAGTTTATTTTATTCTTTTACTGTTGAATATCTACTTTTATTTCAACATTATAAACATATTACGTGGTGAGGTAATGAGATATGCTTCGTTGGTTACGACAAGCAATCAGAATGACACTAGAAAACAGAATAACACTAGAAAATATAATAACACTAGAAAACAGATACACTAGAAAACAGAATAACACTACAAAACAGAATAACCCTAGCAAACAGAATGACACTAGAAATCAGAATAATACTAGAAAACAGAATAACACTAGAAAACACAATAACACTAGAAAATATAAAACCAATAGAAAACAGAATGACAGTAGAAATTAGAATAATACTAGAAAATAGAATAATACTAGAAAACAGAATAATACTAGAAAACAGAATAACACTAGAAAACAGAATAACACTAGAAAACAGAATAACATTAGAAAATATAATAACACTAGAAAACAGAATAACACTAGAAAACAGAATAATACTAGAAAAACAGAATAACAATAAAAAAAAAACAGAATAACACTAGAAAAAAAGAATAACATTAGAAAACAGAATAATACTAGAACACAGAATAACACAAGAAAACAGAAAAATACTAGAAAACAGAATAACATTAGAAAACAGTATAACACTAGAAAACAAATAACGCTTCAAACAGAATACTAGAAAACAAAATAAAGGTTAGAAAACAGAATAACACTAGAAAACAGAATAATACTAGAAAGCAGAATAACACTAGAAAGCAGAATAACACTAGGAACAAAATAACACTAGAAAACAAAATAACACTACAAAACAGAATAACCCTAGCAAACAGAATGACACTAGAAATCAGAATAATACTAGAAAACAGAATAACACTAGAAAACACAATAACACTAGAAAATATAAAACCAATAGAAAACAGAATGACAGTAGAAATTAGAATAATACTAGAAAATAGAATAATACTAGAAAATAGAATAATACTAGAAAACAGAATAACACTAGAAAACAGAATAACACTAGAAAACAGAATAGCAATAAAAAAAACAGTATAACACTAGAAAACAGAATAATACTAGAAAACACAATAACACTAGAAAATATAATAACACTAGAAAACAGAATAACACTAGAAAACAGAATAACACTAGAAAACAGAATAATACTAGAAAAACAGAATAACAATAAAAAAAAAACAGAATAACACTAGAAAAAAAGAATAACATTAGAAAACAGAATAATACTAGAACACAGAATAACACAAGAAAACAGAAAAATACTAGAAAACAGAATAACATTAGGAAACAGAATAACACTAGAAAACAAATAACGCTTCAAACAGAATACTAGAAAACAAAATAAAGGTTAGAAAACAGAATAACACTAGAAAACAGAATAATACTAGAAAGCAGAATAACACTAGGAACAAAATAACACTAGAAAACAAAATAACACTAGAAAACAGAATAACACTAGAAAACAGAATAATACTAGAAAACAGAAAAATACTAGAAAACATAAAAGGGCCAAAGGCCCTGAGAACCGTCAGGGTCTGAGGTCATATTATGAGAAATTTAAAATTGAATTTTATAGTCGGGCATTTACATTTGTATCAGATGAAATGTCTTCATCTGGCCCTGGTATTTCTATTCTATATATATTCAAGAAAACATGTATAACATATATATATATATATATCAGCTGACAACTTTACAATAGCTGAGTATAATTCTTTCCCCATTTCTTTAATGCTTGTGACAGATTATTGATATACTCCTGAATCAGTAAAGCTGCTTGTAAACTTTGAAAAAAGAATCAACTGAGCGACAAATCGGTCTATTAACAGAACATGTTGTAACTACAACTAAAGATAAAATCCAAGATGTACACAGCCGAAGTTTTTTTATTTTATTTATACTATAAGTTATTAATAAGGCCTATCAAACATCTATTTTATGACCCCTTAAGTAACACATTTTAACTCTGATAGAAAATTGCGGTCGCGTTGTCCGACAAGACATATCTAGTTTTTACACCGCCAGTACATCAGTCACGGATCATAATCATTAGATTCTTTTCAAACAACAAATAATAACCTTATTTAATAAAATCCTCACGAAAAACGTTACAACTTGCCCTCAATTTCTGGTCATATTTCTTGCGTATTCTAGCGACTTACACATGAATATGAAACTGCGAACGGTCGTTGGTTTAGTTACAGTAGACATAACCGCCATTTTGGCTGACTAGTGAAGAGTCACGTGACAGCTGAAGTTATCTCGTGGAATGCTCGGGTGCATTTGACTACGTAAATAAGATTGGTTTTAAGCTATCCAATGTTCCTGCATATGAACTCAGGGTGAACAGATGTGAATAGTTTCTCTATGAATGCATGTAAATTTCCACGACGATCAAACTGATTTTTCTACTTTCGTTTTCAAGGCAGTATCGAGACAGAACTACGTAATCCTACGCCAACAAAATTGCATATACTGACGAGGAAAAAGGTTAATAATTATACTCTAAAATAGTCTTGAACACCAAACATTAACATTTCATTTTAAATGATTGCAGTAAACACGGTTTACATCACTTAAATTGTGTCAATAATTGCTATCAAAATAGGAACTATATTAGGCTGCGGATGTATATCATTTGTATGACAGAAAAGAGGAATAGTTAGCCGGAAGGGATCTGTCAGTAACAACATTTCCCCACCACGCCTATAACGGCAGGTGGCAAAGGCACCCTGACGTTAATAATAACACTAGAAAATAGAATAATACTAGAAAACAGAATTAAACTAGAAAACAGAGTAATACTAGAAAATAGAATCATACTTGAAAATAGAATAACACTAGGAACAGAATAACACTAGAAAAAAATAATACTAGAAAACAGAATAATATAAGAAACAGAATAACATTACAAAACAAAATAACACTTCAAACAGAATACTAGAAAACAAAACAAAGGTTGGAAAACAGAATAATACTAGAAAACAGAATAACACTAGGAAACAGAATAACACTAGAAAACAGAGTAATACTAGAAAACAGAATAACACTAGAAAAAAGAATAACACTAGGAACAGAATAACACTAGAAAAAAAGTAATACTAGAAAACAGAATAATATAAGAAACAGAATAACATTACAAAACAAAATAACACTTCAAACAGAATACTAGAAAACAAAACAAAGGTTGGAAAACAGAATAATACTAGAAAACAGAATAACACTAGGAACAGAATAACACTAGAAAACAGAATAATACTAGAAAACAGAAAAATACTAGAAAACATAATAACACTAGAAAACACAATGACACTAGAAAATATAATAACACTAGAAAACAGAATAACACTAGAAAACAGAAAAATACTAGAAAACAGAATAACATTAGAAAACAGAATAATACTAGAAAAAAGAATAATACTAGAAAACAGAATAACGCTAGAAAACAGAATAATACTAGAAAAAAGAATAACACTAGAAAACAGAATGACATAAGAAAACAGAATAACACTTAGAAACGTAATTTCTCTTCACCTGGTGCTTTAAGAAATCCAATTGAACTGTAATTTCGTATTCAAAATGCTTGAGAGAAAAATATACCACATATATGTTTTCAAAGTAAAAACAAAACAAAAAACATTAAAATATATATTCCATAAATAATGATGATGCGTGGTGGTAAAATATACATAACACTTTCATTTCGTAGAAGTAGTACTGTGATGGCGATATGGACAGTTCACTTGGTGTTATAAGTTCACCTTTACTTAGTAAATAAAAGTACAATAAGTACCTGAATAATTGACAGTCCAGTGTACGCAGATTACTAGAAAAAGTAAGTAGTTCTCCATTGTGTTGTACAATCTGACATTCAGGAAGTAAACAACACTATATACACAAATAGTAGTGTGACGTCACGACTCAAAAGGCGTGTTTTTTTCTCACGAATTAATTATCTTAACCGTCTGTCCAGGATCCTCACAAGTTGATAACATTGATACCAATAGCCCATTGTTTCAGAGCAAGTCTCTGTAATGGTCTATATAATCCACCCTCTAGTTACAGGTAAGTGGGTTTCCCCATCTACACATATATACGTTCCGCTCTACTGACTTCGCTGCCGTGTCTATAACGGGTATGATCGACATTTTTAAATGTTGGGCAACGTCGATGAAAAAATTAACTGACAAATACAACTTGAATGTTACAATTCTTGGTTTATTTAAAAAGATTTTTTTTTTACTAAAGTCATATAAATTTAAACTTCATTTAAATGACACGCGTTCAACGTTTCTTGTCTGGAATATGAAGTCCAAACAAGTGTCCTTTGTATACAGTGATTGTTACTCAGAATTAATTATTCGAGGGGAGTGTGGATAGATAAGGTAGGTCAATTTGGGTGTTTGTAAGTTGTAACCTTAAATATTTTAAAATATTGTTTTAGTTCGCCCATGCTTTATTGTCACGCGAAGATTGGCCTGGTAATCCGAACAAGCAAACACGTTCTATATGGAAACATTGTATTAAGGGCGAAAATTCGAAAACTGTTAAAATCTTTAAAAATAATGTTAGATAAGGCGATTCCTTAAATTAAAGAATATGAATAAAAAGGGGCAAGTCAATTGGATTTCAATGTATGTGCACCCAAAGGTCATATGTGTAAGTTAATTGACTTGATTTAAACGTATTGTATTTGTCAAAACACAAATCGGATTAGACACAAGTATAAAAGTATCTTCCTTCTTATTGTGTAAATAGTCTTGCAAAATTGCATGAGAGTGTATATACACGTTATATTAGTTTATGCCATCTTGAATTGTATTGTATGTATACCCATGTTTTGTCTCAGGGAAAGGACTTCGAATAAGTTGTACAACTTGTGCCCGATCCCGTTGCTTAAAGGCAGTAAAATATGTTTAAATCAAAATCCCGTATAACATAAATGGTGAAGTGAATATACATGACCGAAAATAATAAGGACAATTGATGATGATGTGAACATGTCAAAAATGAACTAACACTAATACGGTGAATTCGTCCATGTCATATTTTACATCATATGTAATATTATCTGGAGCGGATTTCATTGGTTCTGTTTGTCAGAAATCGATTATGACGTCATGTCATATTATGAACAATTAGTGACGTCATGAATTGTGAATGACACAACAGTATAGCTCTCTCCGTTCGATGATGTCCTTCATATTTTCACTTAAAAAACTCGGAGAAACATCAACATTAGTCCAGCATAAAGTTAATCATCATACAGACAGCAGTGTTACCGGTGTATATACAGGATGTATGAAGCTTTTGTTAATTAATGTTGAAAGTTAGAGACAGGCGATGAATCAGCTCGGTTGATTGTCAACCGATTATATACATTGTATAAACACATATGGTATCTGACATGTTGATATTTTCATATCTATTCATTTTATTTTCACAGTACCATTCAAGGGTTATCACAATTGCAGGTATCGCCACCAGTTTCCAAAACGAAAAACTGACCCCCTCACATCCAGCATTCATATTTAAGACTGGGTTTTGATCAGCTGTGAAGCGTGCCTCCTCACATTTCGTCCATCGATATCCTACTAAGAATTGGAAATCACAAAAGCAAGCTTTCCTTTTATCATGAAAACTTTTCCCGTCGCGCCGAAAATCTTTCAACGAATGCGGCACAATCGCAAATCAAATTTCCTTCTGTCAAATTCTTTAGCGTAGCGATGTGGAACCACGAGTTCTTCCTCTGGTCAAAGTAATGCCCGGAGTAGGCTGTCCATTTTCCGTCCGTCTCCGCATCCACTCGGAATGGTGTGTCTTCATCTATTTCCCAGTTGTATGATAAAAGGCACCGAAGGCCCGTGCCCTCACTTCCGAATCTCTGGATGTCTACACCTTCACCTTTGTATGTAGCCTTTGCTTGTCTGTCAACATCCGGGTCATCATCAGTCTTATTATCCCAGACGGAAAATATAACAACCTTTTTCCCGTCATACAACTGTTGAATCCCCATATATATCCGCACCGGAAGTTGCTAGCGCAGAAATATGTACCGGTCTGACAACGACGGACACAAATGGTGTTTCGGGCGGAAGTGGCGGAATCGGGCACTTTGTATCTGAGGTGGACAGACCGAGCGGCACGTGGTTCCACGCCTTTGTTGGCCATGTTACTTCCTGGATATACATTTTATACACAATTCATCAAAACAAACCAAAAACTGTAGTACATAGTAGAACAAGTTCTGTAAATTAGTATAAACAATCAGGTTGTCTAAAATCTGAAACTATCACTATTGTACAATGAATGATTTTCTGATACTTCACTGGTAAAGATGTAATAACATGTATTATTTGGGGTGGTAAGCCTGTATGGGGACTAATTGTTTTTCTTAAGATATCTTACCTGTTGAACTAGGCATATTTATCTATTTGTTTCGGTAGCATTAAAACATCTAGCTTTATCTCGAGTTATCTCCCTTATGCCCTAGCACGCCCTCTAATGTCTTCATGATTGTGCCTTTGACTCAATTTCAAAATGTGCACGCTGTATCTTTTATTTCCATCCATGTCCAATTTCTCATTTTAATTCATAGATGTATGACTCCAAAAACACTGCATAATCAAAATCTTGTTTTTAGTTTCGTTCAATATCGTCACGTTGGTCAATTTTTTCTGTAAATGTCAGTTACCTACAATTTCTGTTATTGTTCCTGATTAATAAACAGTTTCCTGTTTCCGAATGACATCAGCGGCTTATTCTAAGGAATACAGCTGTAAATTAGTTTAGTCCACTTGTGAATGAATTATTATTTGTAACTATTTAGTTAAAAATGAATTTAGAACTCAAGAAATTTCCTGAGAATGATCACCATCAGCGGGCGATGATTGATTAATGGCTCCCGTATACAGTTAATAATCTGACTAGCGGATGGAAATTGTTATATCGGCAAAACTATTTTGTTACATGTTATTGATGTGGATACTTAAAGTGTTTTATGACGAAGCAATAAAAAAATCCTGCGTGCGGCGGTCCTCGAACTAGCTCTCGGACATCCTATCGCAGGCTAAAGGGAAATCTCTCCTACCCTCAGCTCTGGCGCTTCTATATCATTTGTACAGTATTTCTAGAAAAAACAATATCAAGTCTTTTTTATTACATCAAATAATGTTGTTTTTTTTTTATTTGGAATAAAAAAATAAAATAAAAAAATTTGATGTCATTTCCTGTCATAAAAATAGGCGGTTACAAATTGCGTTAATAATTTTTTTTATATCAAGAATTATATTTTGATGTCAAAAAGTAATTGTTGATATAAAAATGAATAGAAACGACGCCTTGTTACCACGCCCTTTTTATTTTTGATATAAAAAATCATTTATGTATACATGTATAAACATAAATACCGAATCAAATTAATCGTAAAACGGCGCCTCAGAGGATAATGTAAAATGGGTCGGGATGGTAGATATGTCAAGGCTGGGTTGTAAGGGGTACTCGAGATTGGTTGTAGGGTGTCAGGGTCGGGATGGTAGATATGTCAAGGCTGGGTTGTAAAGGGGTACTCGATATTGGTTGTAGGGTGTCAGGGTTAGGGGTATAGATATGTCAAGGCTGGGTTGTAAAGGGGTACTCGAGATTGGTTGTAGGGTGTCAGGGTCGGGATGGTAGATATGTCAAGGCTGGGTTGTAAAGGGGTACTCGAGATTGGTTGTAGGGTGTCAGGGTTAGGGGTATAGATATGTCAAGGCTGGGTTGTAAAGGGGTACTCGAGATTGGTTGTAGGGTGTCAGGGTCGGGATGGTAGATATATGTTAAGGTTAGGGTGTTTGTGGGTACTCGAGATTGGTTGTAGGGTGTCAGGGTCGGGATGGTAGATATGTCAAGGCTGGGTTGTAAGGGGGTACTCGATATTGGTTGTAGGGTGTCAGGGTCGGGATGCTAGATATGTAAATGCTGGGTTGTAAGGGGTTACTCGGGATTGGTTGTAGGGTGTCAGGGTTGGGCAGGTATAGATGTCAAGGCTGGGTTGTAAGGGGTACTCGATATTGGTTGTAGGGTGTCAGGGTCGGGATGGTAGATATGTCAAGGCTGGGTTGTAAGGGGTACTCGAGATTGGTTGTAGGGTGTCAGGGTCGGGATGGTAGATATGTCAAGGCTGGGTTGTAAGGGGTACTCGAGATTGGTTGTAGGGTGTCAGGGTCGGGATGGTAGATATGTCAAGGCTGGGTTGTAAAGGGGTACTCGAGATTGGTTGTAGGGTGTCAGGGCCGGGATGGTAGATATGTCAATGCTTGGTTGTAAAGGGGTACTCGAGATTGGTTGTAGGGTGTCAGGGTCGGGATGGTAGATATGTCAAGGCTGGGTTGTAAGGGGTACTCGATATTGGTTGTAGGGTGTCAGGGTTAGGGGTATAGATATGTCAAGGCTGGGTTGTAAGGGGTACTCGAGATTGGTTGTTGGGTGTCAGGGTCGGGATGCTAGATATGTAAATGCTGGGTTGTAAGGGGTTACTCGGGATTGGTTGTAGGGTATCAGGGTTGGGGAGGTATATATATGTTAAGGTTAGTGTGTTAGTGGGTACTAGGGATTGGGTGTAGGGTGTCAGGGTCGGGATGGTAGATATGTAAATGCTGGGTTGTAAGGGGTACTCGAGATTGGTTGTTGGGTATCAGGGTCGGGATGGTAGATATGTCAAGGCTGGGTTGTAAGGGGGTACTCGAGATTGGTTGTAGGGTGTCAGGGTCGGGATGGTAGATATGTCAAGGCTGGGTTGTAAAGGGGTACTCGAAATTGGTTGTAGGGTGTCAGGGTCGGGATGGTAGATATGTCAAGGCTGGGTTGTAAAGGGGTACTCGAAATTGGTTGTAGGGTGTCAGGGTCGGGATGGTAGATATGTAAAGGCTGGGTTGTAAAGGGGTACTCGAGATTGGTTGTAGGGTGTCAGGGTCGGGATGTAGATATGTTAAGGTTGGGTTGTAAGGGGGTACTCGAGATTGGTTGTAGGGTGTCAGGGTCGGGATGGTAGATATGTCAAGGCTGGGTTGTAAAGGGGTACTCGAGATTGGTTGTAGGGTGTCAGGGTCGGGATGGCAGATATGTGAAGGCTCGGTTGTAAAGGGGTACTCGAGATTGGTTGTTGGGTGTCAGGGTCGGGATGGTAGATATGTCAAGGCTGGGTTGTAAAGGGGTACTCGAGATTGGTTGTTAGGTGTCAGGGTCGGGATGGTAGATATGTAAAGGCTGGGTTGTAAGGGGTACTCGAGATTGGTTGAAGGGTGTCAGGGTACGGGAGGTAGATATGTCAAGGCTGGGTTGTAAAGGGGTACTCGAGATTGGTTGTTGGGTGTCAGGGTCGGGATGGTAGATATGTCAAGGCTGGGTTGTAAAGGGGTACTCGAGATTGGCTGTAGGGTGTCAGGGACTGGATGGTAGAGATGTTAAGGTTAGGGTGTTAGTGGGTACTAGAGTTTGGGTGTAGGGTGTCAGGGTTGGGATGGTAGATATATCAAAGTTGGGTTGTAAAGGGGTACTCGAGATTGGTTGTAGGGTGTCAGGGTTAGGGGTATAGATATGTCAAGGCTGGGTTGTAAGGGGGTACTCGAGATTGGTTGTAGGGTGTCAGGGTTGGGGAGGTATATATACGTTAAGGTTGGGGTGTTAGTGGGTACTAGGGATTGGGTGTAGGGTGTCAGGGTCGGGATGGTAGATATGTCAAGGCTGGGTTGTAAAGGGGTACTCGAGATTGGTTGTAGGGTGTCAGGGTCGGGATGGTAGATATGTTAAGGCTGGGTTGTAAGGGGGTACTCGAGATTGGTTGTAGGGTGTCAGGGTCGGGATGGTAGATATGTCAAGGCTGGGTTGTAAGGGGTACTCGAGATTGGTTGTAGGGTGTCAGGGTCGGGATGGTAGATATGTTAAGGCTGGGTTGTAAAGGGGTACTCGAGATTGGTTGTAGGGTGTCAGGGTTAGGGGTATAGATATGTCAAGGCTGGGTTGTAAGGGGGTACTCGAGATTGGTTGTAGGGTGTCAGGGTCGGGATGGTAGATATGTCAAGGCTGGGTTGTAAGGGGTACTCGGGATTGGTTGTAGGGTGTCAGGGTTGGGGAGGTATATATGTTAAGGTTAGTGTGTTAGTGGGTACTAGGGATTGGGTGTAGGGTGTCAGGGTCGGGATGGTAGATATGTCAAGGCTGGGTTGTAAGGGGTACTCGAGATTAGTTGTAGGGTGTCAGAGTCGGGATGGTAGATATGTCAAGGCTGGGTTGTAAGGGGTACTCGAGATTGGTTGTAGGGTGTCAGGGTCGGGATGGTAGATATGTCAAGGCTGGGTTGTAAGGGGGTACTCGGGATTGGTTGTAGGGTGTCAGAGTCGGGATGGTAGATATGTCAAGGCTGGGTTGTAAGGGGGTACTCGAGATTGGTTGTAGGGTGTCAGGGTCGGGATGGTAGATATGTCAAGGCTGGGTTGTAAGGGGGTACTCGAGATTGGTTGTTGGGTGTCAGGGTCGGGATGGTAGATATGTCAAGGCTGGGTTGTAAGGGGTACTCGAGATTGGTTGTAGGGTGTCAGGGTACGGGATGGTAGATATGTCAAGGCTGGGTTGTAAGGGGGTACTCGAGATTGGGTGTAGGGTGTCAGGGTCGGGATGGTAGATATGTCAATGCTGGGTTGTAAAGGGGTACTCGAGATTGGCTGTAGGGTGTCAGGGTTGGGGAGGTATATATATGTTAAGGTTAGTGTGTTAGTGGGTACTAGGGATTGGGTGTAGGGTGTCAGGGGTAGGGTGTTATATATCGGTTAGCCACGTGGTGACGGAGACATAGGTACTGTTTAAACCTGTGAATGATAAACCCGCTGTCAATATAATATATAGTATTGTTGCCGGGTCGGTGCTACATTGAATTAAAACAGCAATACTGTTGTTTCCGTTTAAGCACTTTTTATTTCTATTACGAATAAGACAATACAATAAAACAAATACAACATATTAGAACAAGTACGCATTCGATAAAAGCTAGAAAGTAGTCCGTAATATACACGTGCACTTCATGAAAAATATACTTTATCACATTAAATACAAATTCTCCATAATGGTTACAATTAACATTACGGCTTACAATGCATAAATACAATGTATATACATGTACTACTGTTTATGATAAATTACACAATTTATCAACTTGGTGCATACACATTATTTTTAAATTACGTAACGTACATATTAGCAAAACACAATGTACATACCCTGTCAATCCGACAGGGGTCTTAATGACAATATCAACAATTCTGATCCGACGTCTACATGTTTAATTCATCTGTAGAAAGAAATAGAACATCCCAAATAAGTAAATTCGCATAATACTATAAAAAAAACTGGTTCTCACAAAAACAGAATTACGAACCACACCCAAAATACGTCTAATAAAGAAAGAATAATTTAGCTTTCCCAAACCGAAAAATATATAATTCCGTAAAGGTTATTGATAGCATATAACTTTACATAATTCATAATTCTTATTGCAATGTACTTACTTTAGGATATTGCTGCATTTAACACTGTATGTTGTCATAGATGTCGCATGTATAAAGTACGTCAGCTACCTCTAATGTCGAGTGCGGGAGTGACAAATAAAACTCACACGTACACGTACGAACACGCAGTCACGTGACAAGACATTAACATGACAATACAATACAGGTGAAACATACTCAGGTGGACATATGAACTGGACAAACAGGTTTGACGGCTACATGTATTAAAATAGATCGAGATACCTGTAATAAAATAACTGCAAAGTACAAAATAATTAGTACTTATATTACCACTCTGGTAATATACCGAAAGTATATTTTATTCATCATATATTTTATTTACTCACTGCCACAGTATAGTAGATGGACCGTGAGATAAGAATTCGTGCCAGGTCCCTGTGTGGGTATAAACAAAATCTACTGATGACCAGTGACATCCAAAGTCTGATCTTGGCTATGGCCAAGGTTAAAGTCGTCAAGATACACGTAGAGTATGCAGACCAATGATCGATTTAATAATTTACGTATATACTTGTGTTTGTAACTCGTCAGACGGATCACGTGACCGTTTGACCAAGATGTCGCCAAATTTCGATTGTCACGATACCGTTATTGTAATTTTTATAATAAAAAAA
This sequence comes from Pecten maximus, assembly GCF_902652985.1. Taxonomy (NCBI): domain Eukaryota; kingdom Metazoa; phylum Mollusca; class Bivalvia; order Pectinida; family Pectinidae; genus Pecten; species Pecten maximus. The sequence goes on along the minus strand of NW_022979608.1, from coordinate 11,172 downwards.
AAAAATTATTGACGTCAAAAATGTTTAAGGAATTTCAACATGCAGGATGATGTATTTTAATAATTTTCTGTAAGGAAAACAAACAACTGAATATCTCAAATACTTCGTCAGTGACAAATGCGTCAGGCAGGCATCCCGATCGACGATCACGACTGTATTGATTTCAATTATTTATATCTAATCTTTTATTATATATTTATATTTGTTGAAAACACTCAAAACCGCAGACGACTTAATCCTGTATAATCGTGGGAAAGGCTATCCTGTATAATCGTGGGAAAGGCTACCTTGAGGTGATGTATGGCCGTGTTTTGATAAGAACGGGCGAGACTGATTTGTTTGAAGGAAAAGGTTTATATCTGAATCATCTCGACATCAAAGACAATATTCTGACGTAATCTCGACACATAATGACAATAGTCTGACGTCATCTCGATATTTATGACAATATTCTGACATCAACTCGTCATTAATGACAATATTCTGACGTCATCTCGATATTTATGACAATATTCTGACATCATCTCGTCATTAATGACAATATTCTGACGTCATCTTGATATTAATGATAATATTCTGACGTCATCTCGACATTAATGACAATATTCTGCCGTCATCTCGACACATAATGACAATCTTCTGACGTCATATCGACACATAATGACAATATTCTGACGTCATCTCGACATTAATGACAATATTCTGTCGTCATCTCGACACATAATGACAATATTCTGACGTCATCTCGATATTTATGACAATATTCTGACATCATCTCGTCATTAATGACAATATTCTGACGTCATCTCGATATTTATGACAATATTCTGATATCATCTCGTCATTAATGACAATATTTTGACGTCATCTTGATATTAATGACAATATTCTGACGTCATCTCGACATTAATGACAATATTCTGACGTCATCTCGACACGTAATGACAATATTCTGACGTCATCTCGATACATAATGACAATATTCTGACGTCATCTCGACAAATACTGACAATATTTTGACATTATCTCGTTATTAATGACAATATTCTGACGTCATCTCGATATTAATGACAATATTCTGACCGATTCTCGTCATTTATGACAATATTCTGACGTTATCTCGACACATAATGACAATATTCTGACATCATCTCATCATAAATGACAATATTCTGACCGTCATCTCCGATATTAATGAGAATATTCTCACCCTAATCTCGACAATCCATAATTGAGAATACTTCTCACCTAATCTCGACCATAATGACAATTTCTGGTCGTCATCTCGACAGCATAATGACAATATTCGGACAGTCATCACTCGACATTAATGACAATATGCTGTCGTCATCTCGAAATCATAATGACAAATATTCTGACGTCATCTCGACATTAATGACAATATTCTGACGTCATCTCGACACATAATGACAATATTCTGACGTCATCTCGACACATAATGACAATATTCTGACGTCATCTCGACACATAATGACAATATTCTGTCGTCATCTCGACACATGATGACAATATTCTTGAACGTCATCTCGATACATAAATGACAATATGTCCTGACGTCATCATCGACACATAATGACAATATTCTGACGTCATCTCGACACATAATGACAATATTCTGACGTCATCTCGACATTAATGACAATATTCTGACGTCATCTCGACAAATACTGACAATATTTTGACATCATCTCGTCATTAATGACAATATTCTGACGTCATCTCGATATTAATGACAATATTCTGACCTATTCTCGTCATTAATGACAATATTCTGACGTCATCTCGATATTAATGACAATATTCTGACGTCATCTCGATATTAATGACAATATTCTCACCTAATCTCGACACATAATGACAATATTCTCACCTAAATCTCGACACATAATGACAATATTCTGTCGTCATCTCGACACATAATGACAATATTCTGACATCATCTCGTCATTAATGACAATATTCTGACGTCATCTCGATATTAATGACAATATTCTGTCGTCATCTCGATATTAATGAGAATATTCTCACCTAATCTCGACACATAATGACAATATTCTGTCGTCATCTCGACATTAATGACAATATTCTGACGTCATCTCGACACATAATGACAATATTCTGTCATCATCTCGACACATAATGACAATATTCTGTCGTCATCTCGACACATAATGACAATATTCTGACGTCATATCGATACATAATGACAATATTCTGTCGTCATCTCGACACGTAATGACAATATTCTGACGTCATCTCGACACATAATGACAATATTCTGTCGTCATCTCGACACATAATGACAATATTCTGACGTCATCTCGATACATAATGACAATATTCTGACGTCAACTCGACACATAATGACAATATTCTGACATCATCTCGACATTAATGACAACATTCTCACCTAATCACGACACATAATGACAATATTCTGACGTCATCTCGACACATGATGACAACATTCTCACCTAATCTCGACACATAATGACAATATTCTCACCTAATCACGACACATAATGACAATATTCTAACATCATCTCGACATTAATGACAATATTCTGACGTCATCTCGACATTAATGACAATATTCTGAAGTCATCTTGATATTAATGACAATATTCTGACGTCATCTCGACACATAATGACAATATTCTGACGTCATCTCGACTCATAATGACAATATTCTGACGTCATCTCGACACATAATGACAATATTCTCACCTAATCTCGACACACATTAAGCACTAATTTGTCCTTTTTAGGATATGTCCCCATAAAACATTCACATACCCCCTTAGATATTAAAGTCTATTAACACTCGTATTCAGCTGTATCGGTATGTCGCGGTTTTCTGCCAACAAATAACACATTTATTCTTTCGTAATAAAATACTAACCTGCCCTGTTAAGATATCCTACTCCATAAGAAACTTGTCTACCCCCAATCAAATACTCACTTACCCTCTTTAGATGTCCTGCCCCATAACACACACCTACGTATACCCTCTTAAGATGTCCCTCTCCCATAAGAGTTATCTACAATAGTAATGCTGATATTAGATTAAGGACAACACCTATATATAGTTTACATGTACCTCAACAACCTGTGTTGTGACCATAACATACGTTTCCATCGCCTAAACATGTTCATTCTGTCTGTTTTATTGTCATTTACATCATCTAAATAAAAGAGAAAAAGAAATTATGTGATGTTTATACGTTTACAATGTATTATATTTAGATTGGAAAATGTTTTTCATCTGATCATGTTAATATAAAGTTGGCTGTATAGTCAATATAGGTTACCCTGCATGTGTAGCTGGTCATCTGTCACCTACATGTAGCTGCTATCATCTGATTATAACCCCACCCCCACCCACACCCCCACCCCCACCCTTTGGTCACGTGATATCGATATTATTTTTCCCTGTTTTGGCTGTATAAAACTGGTTGATAGTTTTCTTATTAAAAATCAGGAACGAACAAATATGATCTAGTCCTTTGAAATATCGGAACTGAGAACCAAAAATGCCTGACTACGATTATTTTGACGGAAGGATTAGTGAACAATTAACAAATTAATAGAGGATATCTAACAGTGTTTTCAGTAATACCAAATATATTTCACGAGTGCCCCTAATATTTTGATATTTTTCACGAGTGCGCAGCACGAGTGAAAAATATCTAAATATTAGCCACATGAGTGAAATATATTTGGTATTACTGAAAACACTGTTAGATATTCTGTTTATTACATTTTTTATCAACGGGCATTGAAATCAAGGAAGTAACTGGGGACATCCAAACATGTATGTAAGCTACAGTTTGGAACAAGTTAAACTCATTATCTAGTGCACTTTGTAGTGTACGCATAGTGAACAAGGTAGTGCGCTATACTAACGTCGTAAACAATGCAAGTCACGTTTGACTCTCGTTTGAACGAGAAGTTAAATAAAACGTCCTAACTTATTACCGTTGAAACACCATGCTCTCTCTCTCTCTCTCTCTCTCTCTCTCTCTCTCTCTCTCTCTCTCTCTCTCTCTCTCTCTCTTGACAGAATCAAATAAACTTGTTTAAAATAATAATAAAAATGATAGAAATAGCCGTTAATCACTCAATGTCCACCACTAGTAGGGCTGTCGAGAAATATTGTAATGTTAGGTATTGTAACCACGCCGACACCACTATGTACATGTATCCGAGGAAGAGCGAATTGTTACCCTTAAACAGTGTAGTCGACAAAAAGGCAACGCAATATATAGTAGCCATATTAAAAAAAAACAAAAAAACAAAAAACAAAAAAACAGGACGCTGACATATCTTTTCTATGGTGACCGCATTACTCAGTTTTCAACTCCAGCGGATATGCCTCAGCAGTATGACGTTATAAACAAATAGTGCCATTTATAACAACAATAATTATTTATTTTATGTTTACAGCAATTTGAGACAAAAACCATTTTTCAATTCTTTATACGCTTACCGCTTTCCACAGGCTTTATTTTAAAGTTTTCGTCCCAGGAGAAAGCGCATGGAAAGATTCCATCGCAGAAAGGGAGCACGCATATATCAAAGCGTATAATTTTTCATTGTGTCGTTTTTAACAAAACCCTACAATAGCATGACGAAAGCAGCATCACAATTCCGCCATCTTGGATCCAAGCGGTCGGGGCCGCGGTGGCCGAGTGGTTAAGGTGTCCCCGACACTTTAACACTAGCCCTCCACCACTAGGTTCCGAATTCAAAACCTACGTGGGGTAGTTGCCAGGTACTGACCATAGGCCGGGTTTTTTTCCCGGGTACTCCGGCTTTCCTCGAACTCCAAAACGTGGCACGTCTTTAAATGACATTGGCTGTTAATAGGACGTTAAACAAAAACAAACCAAACCAAGCGTAGAAGTGTAGAAGTAGAATTTTGTCTTTCAGAAGACCTCAAGCGTACTGTAGAGTGGAAGAAAGTTTGGACCTTAATAAGACCCAATGTATGTTGATAGAGTCATCACAGAAACTAGCAGCAAATGGCAATGTCATTGAAACTGTTCGTATAGTACCAAACTTTCAGGTATTTTTATTAATGAATGTCTAACTTTGAAAGAACATATGTATCAATTTCTATCATTAAAAGATTTTACATGTACGTGTTGGTATCCTGTTTATTTGTCTGTTTTGTGTATTAGGGCCATATTGTAATATCAATGTTAATCTATATACGTCACCCTGTATAAATGAAAGATAAGATTATTATTAATATTACAAGCTAACCGGTAATAAGTATTTATATATTAAAGTATTTAAAATGTAAAAATTGAAGTAATCAGACGATTCTGCCGTTGATACATTTATTATGAGGTGTTTACAAAAGGATACGATTATAACGTGACCCTGTGGTCAGGGTCTGATGAGGGTAGTCAGATCAGACCTGCAGACCAGTCAATTTTAAACAAAGATGCATTGTACATGAGAAGTACAAATATTCTTAATAGAAAAAATCCCGCGGATAAGTAATTAAATCGACTATGGTTGAGAAGATGAATTATTTATACGACCATATCTGTAAACTGTAAAACGAAAGTAGGTCTAGCCAGGTGAATCAAGTGCTATATGTTTGCAATAACTGTTCGTTGTACTTGATACGATAGCTATGAACAAAATCAGTGTTACCTTCCGTTGTATTTTAGCACATTGGTGTCCCAACAAATGACGAAAATAATCCGGTATAATGTTCAATGATATTCTGTTTTTATTATCGTTATGCATGTTTTCCGGGTCACGTTCTGATAGCATGTTGATTTCCGGTTACATCATCAAATTCATTTCCCGCGAATTTATTGGGAAATCTAAATCAACAATTGAAATGAAATGAAAGGAAGAAATAAAAAAAAAGTCTAAATAAAAATATTGTGATCAGTATTTAGTGCAACATTAAAGTTTCATCGTAAATAATTGCTACGATTCGCTAACCTATAGCATAAGTAATTGAAATCAAATTATTCTAAAATTCACATTTCGTTTCTATTTTAATCTTAATATTTCTATCACAAGATCGTTTAGAAGCTTTGCAGTACTGACTCTTTCAAACGCCCAGATGCTTTGATTTGAGCAAAGATGGCGACCTGAAGCTGTGTGGCGGTTTGGATTGGAATAAAATTGCGTATATTTCGGCAAGTAAACGTCGTACAGGGTCCCCGTGTGGTCAGATCATCTAATTTTGTCATTATGTATTCAGAAAAGTTGTTGTTTAGTCGCTACCGTCATTAACATAAAAATCGGATTATTATATAAATACTTATTTAATTATTACCATAAATAATATAACCGTACTATAGTTTTCGGTGAAGGGTACCGGTGTATGCGACATTTCACTGTAAATGTGTAAGTCTTACTATAACGTCGGTTGTATTTCAAAGATAAAGATTTTGTCCTGTCTTGTCTTTTTTTGCATTGTTGAAATGATTAAAATTCCCGTTGATATAAAAAAATTGTGACGGCAATTCGTCACCGATTACCTGGGCGGTAGGAGTGTCCGGCGGTGATAATTGCCAGAGTTAGAGATACAATGTACAGACTTGGGCAGGGATTATAGTAATTGTACTGGGGAGGGGTGAACTGTACTTAGTCTACCTGAGGAGACAAATCAAGAGTTACCTCCTTCATACTTACCTGGGAACAAATTGAAATTTAATACATACAAGTACTTTACTTGAAACTATTGAAACTAAATTAATATGTAAATGTTAAGAACAGTCTGAAACTTATCTCAATCAAATTTGTTTCAAATGAAACGTTTTTCAGTGATATATAACGTGTTAAGAAAATATATATTTTTTCTTTGGTACACCTGGGAAAATCGATTTTCTTTGGTATAAAGTGGTAGGTTTTTGAAAGTGATATAATTCCTTGCTTTCAAACACAGGTACGTATAAGTGCGATCGTGTAATCAAAGGTCCACTAAACCCCAATTGGCCTTCCCGTATGCTTGCTTGAATGTAGACTATTGTGTATTAATTATACACTTTGTCCTACATTGGTAATTACTGTAACAATTGTATTCCATTGACGGAGGTTCCTACTTTCACCCTCTGTTTGGATACTCTTTGTTGATAGCATTCGTTTTATTTTACATTTATATTGGCTTCTAACCGCTCAACATAATTCTAAATATGTTTTGGCGGTGGGTAGCACCGACTTGTCGTTCACCTAAATGGCTGGGGTTCGATTCCCCGACTGAACGTTGTTTCGAACGACTACGTATCAAATGACAGTTGGATAATAGATGTTCCGTTTGTGATTGTATAAATGAATTAGATTACAATAGATATATATCCCTACAACACACTGTTACTGTATTATTACAAATTGATTTTGACCTTGTCATCATTGATAGAGACCTCAGTCCTTGCTAGCCATGTACCCATAAATAAATTAGTCTGCATGTTTCTGTTATTGAAAAATGAACACATAAATCAGAATCTTTAGTTTTACTAACTGCAACACAAAAAGATTGCGTGTAACTTTTTACTGGTCAATATCTTATTTTTAGTAGAAATAGAAGTAAGTCCTTTAAATCGCTACTAATCATAACGTGCTTAATGGCCAAGAAGAGGGCTTTTATAGGCTTGTTCTGTTGCCCAATTCCCTTTGTCTTTACCATCTTGACAATAAAATATTCTGAAATCAAATACTAATATCGACTTAAAAACTTAATATGGACTTAAACGTGCTTTGATACAAAAGCGTTAAGTCCTAAACATAGGAAACTTACATTAAAAGAATAATTCAATAATATTTTTTGTAACCTTACTCTACTAAATGATTATTAACTTGATTCCAGTTTGGCGTCCTCCACCTCTCTTGTCTTGATCAATCAGTCTATTTGGTATTGTATCTTCAAAATAAAGCAGCTTGTTTTCTAAATTCTCATACTTTCTTCTGTTTATCTCTACTACCATTCCCTTTACAATACATATTTATTTTATACAATTCAGATTATCTTTTTTATACTAAACAGATCATATTTTTAATTTTTTTGCAGTTAGACGTACATGTAAAACCATTTCAGGTAAAAGTATACACCGTATTTCAATTGATTCCACGAGGAAAAGGGGTATCTGAAAGCTCTTTTACACATGCATACACATACAAAATAACTTGGCTACGCGCCAAAATAATTCAAACTGATATCATTTTGTTATCTGTGCTGAAACACATTAGTTCGTTCATTTTTTCACCAGCAGTTTTATATTATAAACATCAGCATTTAAACTATGCGGTTTATCTTGTTTAAAGATATTTCTTGTTACAATCTACATGACATTGTATTTGTCTACAAGTGTTTGGAATAAATTCTCTGGCACAGATACATACTAGTCAGTCATAGGTCGTCGGTTTGATCCCTTGTGAAGGCAGTGATATTTTTACCACCTTTCGACTTACAGCGTGGAGTCAAAACGTTGTTTACATGTCATTTTCGTTTCAGTATTCGTTTAATTAGTTCCCTTTCCCCTCTCAGTCGTTTTCGTTCCTCTGCACTCTGTTGCTTTGCTCTTTTTCCTTCTTTCTTCTGCTGTTTTTTCTCCGTTGATTTGTATTTATTTATTTAATTTTTGCTATTTGTCAGTAACATTGGATAGAGCTCCGGAAACACATGTCTTTTGCCTCGACTTTATCTTTGAATAGTCTTTTACGTATCGTAATAGATTTGTCAAACTACAGAACTGATATTTATCTTTCATTTGATTCGTAACCATGTGCTAATTATTTTCTGTGCTATAATATTGTTATAATTTGTAAATAAATTGGGAAATTTTATGTTTGTGTTTCGGCGGGATTTTTTTTTTTTTTTTTTTTTTTAAGGTACAAGAAATGTTATTGCCCCAGAACATTTAAAAAATTGGACTGCTGCCAGGGTTGAGGCCCTGGATTCAGTATCCTGACAAATATATCCTCATACAAGAGGGCTCTCATTCATCACCTTACATTCATTTACACATTTCATTCCTTTATTTTCTTTCATTGATTACACACTTCATCACTGGATTTATTACTTCCAAAAATTTACTCACCCCAAAATTAAATTTTTTTTTTTACTTTCCCCTTTCCTTATTTTCTCTCGCAATTGATTTCGCATAACATACAAACATACAAAAAATACAAAAAATACATCTCATACAAACCCCTATTTATTTGGATACTTCAATTGATCACCACTGTGAGTCAGTCATTTGCGGGGGTTAAGCTTATCTGATTCATTTTGTATTTTTAAATAAATATGAAAAACCCAAATTTTATAAATAAAAACTTTGATAAAAATTAAACCTTTGCTGGGGCCACCCGATTTTAAAAGGGGCCAACGTCACCGTAATTACGACGTCTCACAGACTCAAACAAAGAAGCCCTTACGCTGAATTTTTTTACTCAGAATCCTTCACGCGATTTTCTACGTATTTTCAAAATCAATTTCGAATAAATTTTCTCGGGGGAAACGTAATCAATCGGCCGTAAACCCAGCACTAAATGCTGCAAAACCCCTCTTAATTCTAGCTTGTATTTTATTCAATATTCCCTTGAATGGCATTCAATTTTTAAAAAAATGTGGCATACATAATAAACAAATGTTTGATAGATTTTTTTATTTTATTTTCAAAACGGCATCAAAACACAAACCCAAAAAAATGTCATTAAAAGGAAAAATAACAAAGCGGGCCCCTCATTTAAATTTAATATAGTCAAAAAATCACCGAAAAAGATCTGCACTATCACCTTTTAAAACCCCCCTGACGACCAATGCCAGGCCCTAAACTCCAATTTCTGTTTTCCCTAACAATAAAAGGCTTTTTCTTTATTTTCCAAAAACCGTAGATTAGACAAAAAGCAAAGTAAACCATTTCAAATTGTACAGGTCACAAACAAAACGAGAAATTTGAAGTATTTATCCCCTACTCCCCCACACTTTTAATTTATATCATAAATTTTTCCCGGAATAATTTTTTTACTTTAAAAAAAACATATCATGATCTGCAGACCAAATGTAAATTTTTTTTTCTAATCTGCGTATTAATCGTTTCTTTGGTTTTTCCCCCCTTTCCCCTTCTTCGTTCCCCCGCCGTGCTTCACTAAAGGGGTTTAGCAAACCAACAGTCCCCCCTTTTACAAAAAGACCTGCTCTCTCCGTCCCCCGTCTCTCTTTTTCTCTAACAAAATAAGTAATGTTTGACAATTGTTAGTTCGTGGAAAAAGAGAAGCGGATAAAGGGTAAAGTCGATCAAATCAAGGCACGGATGTGAGAACAAATTTGTACCTGCAAAAAAACAGAGCGAATAAAAGTGATTTCAATATCCCCCTGTGTCCCTGCTTGCGTGTGTCCATACTCCTCCATATTCTCGTTGTGTGTTTCCCGGTTGGGGTGTCCAACTCGCCCATATTCCGTTTGTTCCTGCTTGCGTGTGTCCCTACCGCTCCATATTTTCGCCCTGGTCCGTTCTTTCTGGTCCAACTCGCCCCCAATTCTCGCCGTGTTCCCTGCTTGCGTGTGCTAACTCGCCCAATTCTCGCCTGTGTTTTTCTTGCGTGTATCCTTTCTAGCTCCGATTCCGCCATGTTCCGTCTTTCTGTGTCCCCTACTCGCTTTTCCCTATTCTCGTTGTGTTCCGTGCTTTCTGTGTCCATACTCGCTCCCCTATTCTCGTTGTGTGTCCGAAATTGCGTGTGTCCTACTCAAATTTTTTTTTATTGCTTTGCTTTACGCTCCTTTTCATTGTACAGATTTTAAAACAATATTCATTGGCGTACACCGGACACGCACATAATTTAAACAAATTTTAGAGAAAGGACAACCTCATTCATCATTTTTTTCAAATTTTTAAATGTTTTTAACTGAATTTACTTAAAATATTTAGCTCTTTTACTCTTTTTTTGTCTTAAAGTTGGACAAACTTAAAATACACCTTGCTTTTTTCAATGATTTTTTTTTTAAATTTTTTTTCTGCCTTAAATATTATAAAAATTCATCATTTGCACCCTAAATATAAAATATTGGCATTTACCTTCTCCTACGGAATGAAAAACGGGCTATTTTAAAAAGGGTAACATCATCATGGTCCAAAAAAAAACTAAAAACTAAATACATAACTGTTTTATAACTGACTA
>NW_022979607.1:0-29360 GCF_902652985.1 Pecten maximus | reverse complement strand
GCATGAAATCGGAATTTCTCTTATTTTATTTCATTTTCCATTGGAAAATATGATACCGTGAAGAATAAATGCAAAAAAAAAAAAAAAAGATAAAATAAAAAAAATCAGTTATCTGATAAAATTGACATTGCTCACGAATTACTAATGTAACATGTATCGGTATATAACTATGTATCAACTCTATGAGATAAAATGTTTTAAACAATACAAATAGTGTAGTGTTGTTTATACTTACGAGAGTAAACAATGCTAGATACAGACAGCCTGTTCTGATGACGTGCTGGCGGAACATCGGCTTCTCGTGATATCTGTTGATGAAGACACAGCACGTGTAGAAACAGCACGTCCTAGACCGAATTTCTTCCCTGGACCCCACTGACCTGGCAACAGTTCCAGCTGTTTTCTGTTCTGTCATTCTTACTGAAAAAAGAAATTGTTATTTTATCACTGGCTATTTCTGCCATCGTAAATAAATATACATGTCACTACTTGGCGATGGATATGGCAATACATACAGCACAACGTCGAATACAAAGAAGATCGAGATGACTACCCGGAACCTTTTTTCCGTTCTGCCTTTATTACTAGAATATGGTTTCTTTTTTATCTATGATTAATGTCATAATTCACAATCCGCTGTCTAACAAAGTAGTCAATTCGTTAATGAAGAACATATCACAGAGGTTACACCCAAACATACTCTGCAACGTTATATATTTAAATTCGTCGGTTGCGTATATATTGAAATATATGTCACAGCCAAAACCTACAACTATGGACAGTGTATAGACAATCGGTAGTTAGAAATTTTGTAATTATACCAATATTATTATCTTTACATATCATTCTTATTAAATATCTAATAGTGTTCGTGAATGAGTTATCCCTACCACAAACATAATGATATCCAATGCTATATTATACATATGATGTAATTAAGTGAGTCTGGGTCGGGAAATTTATTCATTATCCACTAATGATTGAACGGATTATCAGTGATTCTCGATTTGTTAAAGCCATTTAAAAATGTTCTACTGCATACTTGGAAATTATTTTCTGTGAATATCTGTTATAGTTTTGAAGTGAAGCTACATTGTAACTCACGTCATGTTAATTGTTATATTTCATATAGATGTAATATGTCAACACACATTAAAGTAAAGTGTTTTAACGAAAGAATATCATTCAAATATGAAAAACGGGATTATTTTTAGTATTCAATAAAATGGGTCTAAAACATTGTAATCCAAAAGGAATACGTTAATGGATAACTGGTAGGAAACCGCTCGGTTCAACCCCAATGACAATGTAAATAAAAAGTGATCCTGGCTATATCAGTAAACCGATCATGGTATATAAGCGGCTACACTATATAGAAAGGCAGGTAACGCTTGACTGAATACGTGTGTTGTCCATACCTTTAACCATGTGTATAGTACACATATGAGTAGAAGGAATAAGACTATTGTGCGATGAGTTCATATTGACTGGCATATTTTGTATATCATATATTCATAGGGTATGAGTGATTTGACTACAAATATTTACTATTGAAGAACTGTTCAAATATAACAGACATTAAACCCGAAACCATACCCGGTCTTGTGAATGAGAATAACGTGCGGAGATCGCCATAAACATCAGCTATCGTACAATGATTACGGATAACCGGTGTTTAGCTAAAATAGTACATACTAAATACAATACATATCTATAAATAATCTTACCTTGGCTACTACAGCTGGCGAAATATTAAAAGATTTAGAAACAAGTTGTTAGTATAACTTGATATCTACAGCACTTCTATCCCTAGCTACATAGTTATTTAATACCATCCCAATGTCATCACGGTCACTCACTCATGTTTCGCTTAAGGTTATACAATATCAAGTAGGCAGCGCTTCAATCCCGACGCAGCTGTTAACATATGAATTAGTATTCACATTGTGTCGTTAAACATTGTACGTCGTACATGTGTCGTACTATCGGTGATATTAATATTCCCGTGCTAATGTGTATTTTATATTGATTGGCTTAAACATACTGACGATATAATGTGTATGTTTATATTAAGTGTTTTAAGCAGAATAATGACATTATGATGTGTATATTTATATTAATAGCTAAATCAGAATTATGACATTATTATGTGTATATTTATATTGATATATAAATTAGATTTATGGTATCATAATGTGTATATTTATATTGATATCTTATTCAGAATAATGACATTATGATGTGTATATTTATATTAATAGCTAAATCAGAATAATGACATTATGATGTGTATATTTATATTGATATCTTAATCAGAATAATGACACTATGATGGGTATATTTATATTGATATTTAAAGCAGAATGATGGTATTATGATCGTATGTTAACATTGATATCGGAAGCAGATTGATGATATGATAGTGTGTATTTTATATCGATATCAAAAACTTAATATCGGTATGAAGATAATTACAATAATAATCAATACTAATATGAAATTTTACAAACTTGTATTCCACAGTTACATCTCAAGGCGGTTAACACAAAGTTTATCCATAGTTATTTGGCCTTTATCAACCAACCATTGTCTTTCTGAGCGTACCCGGCAGAGACAGCTGAAACAGCGATTTCGTCGCTAACAGCTTATCCATGACATTTCTTGCACTGCCCTTAGCTACCATGCATGTTCTCATTTACAATTGAGTCGACTTGAACACAACGCACTATAGTGTCTTGTTCATGAGTACCACACAGCGTCAGTACCGGAATTCAAACTAGTTACCCTTCGACCACTAGAATCACCATGCCTTAGTATGATGTGTATTTATGAACTGTTAGTCAACTGTTAAACCTCATTACTTACCGTAAACCAGATGAGTAAACTTGATATCTCGTGCGTGGTATTTAGAGATAGAGTGTATATCATGTTTCAGCATTACTCACACACAGCATTTACGTGTATTATACCGCTGGTTCTGTGATATTGTGTGTCTAATGTGCTAATACTCACGAACGAAGACGAAATAAAGATATAAATGGAAAGAAAAGCAACAATCTGAATATCTATGTGGACAAACCCACAAACTATATTAATATATTATGATTATAACCTAAAACAATAACCTTTCTAAACGTATATACACGTTTTTTTTCAAAAACGTGATTTGAAAGGAAATATAAGGATCAAGCGTAAAACCTAAGCAATGTCAACACTCGCACAATTTCTGATAAACCATTGCTTGTTAAAAGAAACATTCACACATACAAACCTTTCCAAATAGGTAAGGGAAATGTATTGTGTAATAAAAAACAGACTGGGCAGCTCCTTTGTAAATCAGTTGACCTATAGAGTGAAGAGAATACATGGTGATTACGGATACCTGTAAAACGTGCCTACGAATGTTCTTAAATATTTTCTTGGGAACCTATAATTTGACTGAGTGTTGTGACAACAGGTAGGCTTTAGTGTTATTGAACAACCTTATATAACAACAAGACATATATCATGCACGACATTAACGAGTAACAGACACAATGATACATTTTTGAAATCTCTTGGTATAATGTGTATATATTACTGGTAGTACTCACTATTGTATAGAACCTTATCAACAGTCTCTTAGTAATTGTAATCGTATCTCTTGCCACTTCGTCGCCCCGCACCCTGTCCCCTAGTCCTTTCGTTCCTACGAAAGGGAAGCAACTTTTGTCGAATTGCTATACGGGCGCGTACCATAAATTCCAACTGGAGCATACACACACACATACATATATATATATGTATACACAAGGGATTAATTTCCTTCTGTTTTGCCCACAAACATAATCTATACGTGAATTATTAGCTAACATTTATTTTGCCAATATCAAGTCAGACGCAAAAGCTGCGATGTAAATCGTTGTATCTGTATAGGTAAGGGAAAGTTTATAATAACAAATCATACATGGCAGCTTTAATGTGAATCATTTGATCCGTATAGGTAAGGAAAGGTTAATAAAATATAACAAATCAGTCTCAGCAGCTCCGATGTAAATCGTTTGACATGTACATATAAGGGAAGGCTTAGTTTAGGTTTAATGTCCATTAACAGCCATCTTCATTAAAAGACGTGCCGGGTTTTGGAGGTGGAAGAAGGCCGGAGTAACCGGAATAGCCGGAGAAAACCCATCGCTTACGGTCAGTACAAAGACATGATAATACACGAGTAACAGATCCCATGATTACGTAATAACCATCTAAATACTTATCAGTGCAATTAGGAGAGATTTTACATGCATTTACTGCAGAATAGAGGGACACTAATTTGAAGCTTGAATACAAGCATTGGTGTAATCCATAGCATTTAACCTTTGTGTACGAATGTAAACTCAGCGAGACGTGCTTTCACTTGCTGCAAAAATAGGTATTACATATATCCAAGTCAAAAGGCATGTGTGAACAATACTGACCTGATTGGGTGCACGTCATATATAGCGGTCGCTGAAATTTTAAGGTTAATGTCCACCCCTGTGAAAAGAGACTGGTTTATTGATCATTTACAAAAACATGAGCTGTTGGAGAACAGCATAGCTCGTCTCGCAAATGTTTGTCAATTAATAATATATATATATTTAATTGGTATGGTTTCGTAAATTTCCAGTAATTATATCTATATTGTTTACTTAATCAGATTGTTGTATTGTGTATTCATGCAATTTTTAAAACCATACCAATTGATATAAATGTAAATTCCTTTTTGACAAACATTCGACAGACAAGCTTTGCTGTTTTAAATTGAATAAATATATAAGTCCTCGCTTTTAGACCTATTTCTTTCTATTTTCGATTAAAACTTATCTAATGACAGTTGTCTGCTTTGAAAAATGAGGCGCAGTATCAATTGTCTAACGTGAGCATTTTGACAATTTTTTTTTCAAGTTTCACTTCACACAAAGATCTTTTAGTTTGACTCTGGCTTGGGATAGTTTAACCCTCACAGGGACCACATTACAATACATTACTATGCCCTTCAACACTTCCACCAAAAACTTAACATTTGAAAAATCAATGCTGACGCCAGAGTGACAACATAAGCTCTCCCTCTTCTTCCAAGAGACGAGCTAATAAATATATCACGATAACTAACCTATCGATAACCTAATTCAACGTTACATGATTGCTCAATACAGACGCTATCAAAGTATTATTGTTAACTTCAGACCCTAAAAGATAAGCACAGTCTGAAAAATAAGTTTCAGTTTTATCCTTCTGAAACAAAGCTGTCTATTACTGCAATGCAGATTCATACATAATTCCTTATATGATCTTGTTGTATTGGTACAGTATTGATTTACATCTTAATGTTTAATAATGGGGAAAATAAATGGTGTAATGTACACATGTAAACAAGAGGCTGTTATAATTAGTGCCAACTTTCTGTTTCTTCTCGTGATCAATCCAATAAACAAAATACCACATGCAAATATATATGGACATAGATTGTATGTATGTATGACATGACGATTAAAAGAACCTCTACCAACATGCACGTTATATAATTGTTATAATCTAAACCACTGCAATAACGTGTTTTCCACTTTAAAGTTTTCGTTGGCATTATCTCCTTATACACCTTGTCTTAAGTTAAATTTGCGCCACTGTTTGCTTATTAGGATTTGTTAAATTGTGAAATTAATCTGAAGATTTACTTTAACAGACAAAAGAACAATAGAAATAACACAATTAACACATTTTGTTAATCGAAAATTTAGAAAAAACTCCTAACACTGAGGATGATAGATCATTTCAAAGTATAAGATCACTGTAAGGGTAAAGCCATGACTTACCTAGAACATAATAAAATGGTCATATCCTGGTTATATTTTATATTGGAACATGTATTGATAAAATAAAATAATGTTAAAAATGTATATACCCAAAAACGAAACATAGATATATTCAAGTTGTCTTGGTAATACTATGAATAAAGTATCTGTGTTAACATGATTAATCCATAAAGGAACCCTCCTTTTGATGTACTAATGTAAAAGAAATGACACTAACCTGTCCTTATCTGATAATTAAGAAACTCCTTAGTGGATGTGAAGCATCAGGTTACAGACGTACCCCATTTTGCCTTACAGGGATCACCTACATGTACATCGGCGTTTGGAGGATGTCTTGAGATAAAAAGATATAAACAAGACAGATTTTGATTATAAAAAAAATATTCATACACAGGTTTTAATATTCGCAGACATGATGTACATGTAGGACAGATCAGGGGCAACATATAAACCTATCAACATTTTGAATTGACCTCACTAAACACATCAACCATGCCAAACTATTCTATTTTTGCTTTACTGGCTTATCTAAAATCAAGAATGCAATATACATGGCTGGCCCCAATACTCATAGATGGATGACCAGAGGCTGTTAAGCCAATATGGACATTGTTGGTTCGTATTCCATTGATAGAAGGAATCCTTTCATGGATGCTGAATTCGGAGCTAAACTATTTTAAAGTTTTGAAAAACATTCAAGTTCAGATAATATCTATAAATAAAATTTTCAGATATTGTCCATATATGTAAACACATGTCCTTTGCTTGTCAGATTTATGTTTTTTGCCTATACATCTTTATTCATATGCCTGTTTTTTTGTTTTTTTAATAACATTTCTTTAAATTAAAATATCCATATATACATGGGCGGTGGGTTCGAAATCCCCCATTGTGCATGGCTTGGAGATGCTTGACCATGACATTATCCTAAACATAAAGCCAATCAGACATTTGTCATAGTCTCAGAAGAAGCATTAAGTCGTGATATATATTACACATTATATTGAAATGAAATATTAAGAAAAAAACATACCCATCCATTGTATTCAAATGTATTTCGGTTTGCTACCTGTCTATCTCATATCGACATATTTTTTTTTCTACTCAAGTTATACTCAATGAAACTACCAAATTCAATTGCTTTTAATTGTTCATGAATTTGACCAGATTAATATCATTCGACGCATATGAAAAAAAACTATAGCCCGCCCGCCTCTGTCCGATCTCTAGGCAAAACCCATACCATTAAATGCATCAGGCCAATGTAGTAAACAAATCTCATAGGTTTAATTTGCAGGAATAGCTTTGAGTCAGAAATAGTATACATGTGAGTTTATCGGGGCTTTGGAAGAATGAATCGGATTGTTCTGCATTAATATTTTCAAAATATCAATAACATTTTCAACACGGGTATAAATGTCTCATTATCGCCCTTTAATGATGCCTGATTTTGTGTATATTCAGAATCAGCTGATAATGCTTTAAATTTGCCCATTTCCTATCAAAATAAATCCGTAATCATCATGGTCGGATTCTGTCCTGAGTCTGTAAATCATCTGAATGGACAATAACTCATTCGTATCAAGTCTCTATGGGACAGGCGGTCGAAATAACGCCTCCTTTTGAATAAATTTATAAAAGGAAGTTTATTCGATCAAAAGGAACTATCAGTAAACATAAAATAAATGAAGCATCACATTTAAATCAGTTGTATTACTCGTATAAAGGTCACATAGATCTGTATAACAAACATATATAGAGCCGTGGTCAATACTAAAATAAGGCCGGTCATAGTATACAAAAAAATGCCGTAAACTACATGTAAGATAGATGCAGTAACTTGAAATAATGTAAACTTTTAATAATAAATTGCGTTAGTCAACACTATCAAATATAAGTTGCATATTTCAAATTTTCATATTTGTACATAAAAACAGTATATAACAGATAGTATACATGCATACGTGAATATGTCCATTTATGTTGTCCTATCACGCTCAGAATTTAACATCGGCTTCATAAGCTGAATCCAATATATTTCCCTGTTTTCTCATGTAATACATCATAGTTGGACATTTGGTAAATTTGCAAAAGAAACAGATAAAATAAAATAAAATAAAATAAACTTAATAAATAAATAAATTGTAATTAGCACATATATGACAGTATTCGTTTACAGCCAAATATTGCAAATGTTTCGCTTTTGTTTGCTGGCGGTGTAAGCTCATATGCCTGTTGTTAAACCCTTTTCTCTATTGAATAAAATTTTGTGAAATTGAAATTACACGCCAGTCTGACCAATATCACTATCCTTAGAGCATATATGACATTGTTTGATGTCCAATTCATATCAGATAATTTTGAAAGGAAAACCGTTTTTGGATGTATAACTTTGACAGTCTATTAGGATATCGCATGTTTTTGTGACAGATGTTTCTCTTGCTTCAGAATGTTATAGTAATTTTTGTCTAATATATTTCATTAATAACAAAATATAAAATTACATGTTATGTGAATATAAAAAAATAGATTTAAAATGTACTTTGTTTTGTATTATGTTACTGATATAAAACTGTGTTGATGTTAAACTCATTTTTTTGTCAAAAGTATTTATTTAACCGATGAGTTTCGTATTGGGTAGTCCATTGATAAGATAATTGACATAAGCTATACCGTATGTGGTGTATGGGGGCTTGTTGTTTTAACTGAGGACCTCAGATCTGGAGTAAATCATCAGTCTGTTAGCCAATCATTGAGTGGCACCAGGTGTATAATAGGTACGGCGATTATTAAACAAGGCACTTGCTCAGTTTCGATCAACTTTATGCTGTCTCTTCTTTGCCTCGCCTGTTCGGCCTCGTCAGGAAGGATTACGCTGTAGCTGTTGCAGCACAGAATCTTCACTTCCGGTATGTATTACACATTCGTTTATATGGTAACACATGTGCAGAAAATCAAAACATTCCTTTTTTCTACAAAGAATCTACATGAGCAAATATTCTATTGTAATCTGTAGAAAATAGTATTTCTAGCATTATCAATCGGCTTTAGTCATTAGAATGTTATTATACTTGTTAACAGAGCTCGAGCAACACCTCGAACCAGTGTAGATGTTTTTTCATGAAAAGAGTTACATTCTGACCAGATCTGATTGATAAATTGTTATCAACATAACAGTATATTGAATGATGAAAATAACATGCAATTCATATATTAAATTTGTATCTATTTTACAGGTTCTTCGACATCTCCTTACCTGATTTCCATACCTGCTGCAAATAGAGGGCTTCAAGTTTGAATTCGAGGCCGGTACGTAAATAAACCAATGTGTTTAAAGTTTTAATTTAATTCTAACATTATTTTCAAACTTAAACATATTTGGTAATAAAAGTCAATAAAGCCAATATTATATAACTTTGTAATTCCTTCTGTACATTTTTCATTCTGTACAAATTTTCATTTTGAAAGTTTTAAATGTACATAATTAAACTTGTCATTTAGTACATATTGATGAATAACCAGGTGTACGGCCGCTATCGGTCATCGTATAACCCGTCTTATGTGTGTACTAAAGACACTCGCTATGTTCACCTTCCCCTTTTATTAAATCTATGTGCATTAACGACAATCGTTCACTTCGAAAACTCAAAATTCTATATATATATGTACTAGCAACCCTCGCAACCTATATGTATGCACAAACATTAACGTCACCCTCTTTCAAACCTTAGATCTATGTTTACTCAGTAACCAATCTTTAACACAAACCACCACTCCTATATAGCTAGCCCCGTATGTCTTAACGAGTATTGCTAACCTCGCCCTCTTAAAACACCAAATATATGTGCACTGACTAGAATCGTTAACCTCACCCAAACCAATCTATGAGTACGAAACGTAAATCCCTAACCCCACCTGGCTTCGAACTCTATACCTTCAATGATATCGTGTAAAATTAAACTCAAGTGTGTACATGGGTTGATTGCACATGTTCATACGAACTGTTATGCTAAGAGCGGAAGAATAACGTCATTGCATTTCTGTTAGTAAGTTTACACAAATCATGTAAGTGCAGAATAACATAGCAGATATTTGTTTCTACGTAGTTTAATTCATGATAGATGAGATGGGCTTCATCAGAGCAGTAGATATGTTGACGATGATTGGCTCATGTGAATAGAGACCCACCTTCCTTATATGGGCACGTTGTATAGATGGGCGGGGTAGTTATCCTAATATAGGTACACTAGCTGGCTGGGTGGGGCCAACTGACCGCTCTCATGTCTGTCTGTTATTAGGTTGATTAAGTAAGTTTAGCTAAATAGCACAAGAACGACCTTGTAAGTTTAGCTAAATGCCATTAGGACGATTCGTTATTCCAGCAAAATATCGTTTTTAACGATCTTATAAATTCAGATAAATGTCCCTGTACGTTAAGTTAAATGTCATTAGGACGATCCTATACATTTAGGTTAATGTTATTAGGACGATCCTACAAGTTTAGCTGAATGTCATTAAGACGATCCTCTGTTGGTTTAGCTAAAAGCAAATATGACGATTCCGCAAAATTAGCTTACCATCATCGGGACGACTCTGTAGGTTAAGCTTAATGTTATTAGGATGATCCTGTAAGTTTATCTTAAAGTAATAAATGGGATTGGGTAATTTTAAATATTATTATGACGATCCTACCATTTTAACTAAATGCCATTATAACGATCCTTTAAGTTTAGCTCAATGCCATTACGACGATCCTCTAACTTCAGATAAATGTTATAAGACGATTCGGTAAGTTTAGCAAAATGTTATAAGGACAGTTTATCTTAATGTTGTTTGTACGCCCTTGTAAATTTAGCTAAATGTCATTAGGGCGATCTTGTAACTTTAGCTAAATAGCACAAGGACGGTCTTGTAATTTAAAATAAATGTTATTAGTAACATCATGTAAGTTAAGCTAAATGTCATTAGGCCGATCCGGTAAGTTTATCTTAATGGCATTAACACGCCCCTGTAAGTTTAACTAAATGTCATTAGGACGATCTTGTCAGTTTAGCTAAATTGCAAAAGGATGGTCCTGTAATTTCGGATAAATGTTTTAGGATAGTCCCCTAGTTTTAGATAAACGTTATTTAAGTAAATGTCAATAGGCGATCATGTAAGTCAAGCTAAATGATATTAGGACGATTCGGCAAGTTTAGTAAAAGTATCATTTGGTCGATCTTCTAAATTCCGCTGAATGTTATTGGAACGTTGATGTAAGCTTAGCTAAATGCCATGATGACGATTCTGTAAGTTGAGCCAAATGTCATATGAACGATCCTATAAGTGAAGCTTAATGTCATTAGTGAAGAGAAATTCGATTAGAACAGTTATGTAGGTTACAGCAATATCAGAAAGACCGTCATGAAGTCTGTAAACTTGATTGGTTCATTTTAGCCAAAACGTTAATCTAATACGATCCAGGGATTTTGTAAGATATTGATAAATTAATCGTTCTTCGCGTTAAGGTTATTTTTGTATCGCCAAGTGATTATTTTCTTCTTACAGTCTTAAAGGCGAGAATGTTGAGAGCTGATTTTGCTGAAAGGACAGGTGTTCATGTTATTGCTTCGTCATGAACGTTAAACAGGTAATTCGTACAGTCATACAAATCCCGATTTTATTATATATTCTTGATTGCTTGATTTAAATTTTCTTTATAGTTTGTTTGTTTTGGTTTTTTCTTCTTTTTTTGTGTGTACTGTTTGATAGATCAATGGAGACTGGAATTGATTTTAATCATCATATCATAATATTTATTTTATCTCTTGTATACAATGTCGTGTTTGGAAACCTAGTCTAGCGGTAAGATATTGATCTCATTAAGACAGTCCATTGTGTTGTACTGTTATCCAGCTGATGCTTTATAAGATCGCATTTGAACATGATCATTCAGATTTGTAAGTCATAAAGTTAAAGAGAAATTTTCTTTTGATGGATCCATTTATGTTTTCTTATCTGATTTGCCTCGTTTGCGACTACAGCGCTAAAGACAAGTTGTCGAGTATTTCTTTATATATATATACACGTGTGTGTGTATGTAAACATGTATTATACAACAGATTTATCTACATCAAAGGTCACCGTTGAAGTAATTAAAAAAGATACGATAAATTGAAGAGAAATACAATTCTCAGCTAGTCTATATCCCTAACACAATTTAATGTTCCGACAAAAATGAAAAATTACTACTAGTACTGATGTACACAATTAATAGGGAAAACACAGTTTATTAAAATGTGGCAGATATCGTAATCGACAAAACCAGTACATGAGATAAGTCAGTGAATATTGCTGCTAAAATGTATGAGAAATACTTTCAATATAGCATGCAAAATGACAAAATAATAAACTCAGACATTCCTTCGTAAGTTTTTTTAATTGATTGTATTTTTGATATATCGGATTAATACAATCATTAGTTTATCTTTATCTATCACTTTTTTTTTGGTCTCCATTATTTTTTGAAAACTATTTTCACCGACAAAATTAAGAAAGAAGAACGGATGTGCGCTATTTTGTCCCCAGTCGTCTTCAAACCCATAAATATATTCAAGTAAACAACAGGCTCATTGCGTAGTGATACGCGTGCACACTTCTGGTGGCAAACACGAATGTAACGAAGCATATACTATCCTCATAATGTAAAGTATGTTAGTTTAATATGAATATGATAAAAAAACATGTTAAGATGTATCAAGTCAGTGAACAGCTGATCATTTATTGCAAAATTAATGAATATATGTGCAAATACCTTTCTAAAAACAAATTTGAATTTTGAATAATTCATTTGCACAAAGTTCTAGTTCGTTATTGAAAAAAATATATACAATGTATAATATATGAATACAAATACATGTTAACATACATATAGATAAATAAATGAATAGATAAATCGTTGATAAAATTATCAGACGATAATTGAAAACACAAGTTTAGTCTATGCCACAAAGTAATTTAAAGGTTAACTATGCGTAAAACTAATATATAAACATATTTCTTATTAAATGCTACATGGTCGAACCCCGTTATCTCGAGGCAGAGGGGTCAAGTAAAAAAAACTTCGAGATATCCTAGATATTGAAAGTAATCAAGTGTACATTTTTATAACAAAAAATCTTCAGTTTGCGTTTAATACAGTTTTCGGGTTATTGAAGTTCGAGATAACGAAATTCAATCGAAGATATATAGCACTAGACACAGTCTAGTGTGTCACTTCGCATAAAGCTGATGCCATCCCACGACAGACTCAGGCTCCAGTTAATGAGTCACTCTCGAACCTCTTAAAATAACCTGCATTTCTTTTTTCTTTTCTTTTTTTCCCCATAAAATGCACAAAACATCTGACATGTTTTGAACTGATATCCAATCGATATGCGACTATACCCACATACACATCTTCAAATTTAATAGAACGTGTTTTCAACATCCCGTGGCATACTTTCTGTGCAGGTTTTACCGTAAGCATATAGCCCAGACCTCCACAGTAAGTTGTGAATGTTTTAGAGGGATAGTCATAATAGGATAGTCTATACCTAGTCCTACCCCCTCTGTCTGGCCTACCATTAAACAAACAATGGCCAATTATTACATCATCATTCAGAGATATTTCATTGTTTCTGATTTCTCTTAAAAACTCAAGGTCTAAAAACACATCATCATTCGTTTTGAAAAAGAACTTTGCTTTATGACAGAAAAGCGTAATCCATTTAAAAGCTGCAATGATCTTCTCTGTTAAATGGTAAAAACTCTCTGGAACATCGACCTGTATGACATCTCCATTGAAGAAACCTTCGATTTCATTATCAATATTTTTCTCAGTACCAAGTATAAAATATAGACTGAAATTGTATCTCGTTTGCATCTGTAGACTTCCCCAAGTCTGTCTTATTGTTTCCCGTTCTAAATGATTTGATGCTTTACTGATAACGGCTATAACAGTGTCCGTAGGATACTGTTGATTGCATAGTAGTTTTGGTTGAATAAGAAAGGGCTTTGGCAGTTTCTGGTCCTGATGCGAGAACGCAGAAATACTTTCGCGTGTCAGTCCTTCCCCGACTGGTTCAATTGAATCTATGGGCGGTGGAACAGTTAATGCCCAGAGCTTCAGCAACCCCGCGAAGAAAAGCAGACTTCCAAAACCAAATATCTGTCTCGTCCTTCGAATGTTCGTCTGAAGTAAACGATAAAATACAAATTGAAAAAAGTTGTTTATTTGTTCATCGTGTGTGGGACCATTCTCTCTTTTAAACGATACAAAAGGTCTACTGGCTACAACGGATACTATTATAATCAGTTATAAATCTATTTGGTTCGAACTTGATTCTATTTTGTTTTAATGCAATTATTACTCACTCAATAATATCAAATGCTTAAAGATATTTCAAATAAATAATTATTTTCCATACTTGTTTCAGTAATTGATATATTCAATTGGCTAGAGGTTGATAGTTTTGATATCACTTATGTTGAGGTAAGTGTGTTTAACTTAGATGTTAATCCCATTGTAACAATAGCGTTACCATGAAAATACACAGTTACACAATGACGTGGTATGAACGTCGATAAGTTTATGGTTATATCCGTACAAAGGGACACTGCTTGTAAACAACTAAAATTAGTATAGTCCATGGACAATTCATCAATAGTAATAAATACATGTCTTTATGTCACTATGATAGATATACAGTATACGAATTTTTCAATACGCTTGTCTCCGAGCAAAAGTATTATTGTGTTATATATTTAGATGCTGAATACAATTCTTTAAAGTGTTTTCATTCTAGAATTGTAGTATACCGCCTTAACATAGTCAAAAACTATTCAAGACTAATATAATCTAGCCGAATGTAAGAGTTGTGACAGTCAGCCGAGGCTTGCCGAATGCTGGCCAGCCAAACTATTACACGATGGTTATTATATCCTTGTTCGAAGAACAAATCCATGTTTGATTATTTTATCGCATATTTGCAAGCAAATGTAAAATTGTATGAATGTCATTCATTGTGCTACATTGTATCTGCTAAGCGCAATGGCGTGTGCGTCAAAATCGATGACGTCATCATTTACGGCATGGTTACTCAACGTAAAATGATGACGTTACGTCATTACGTTATATAGCGCGTGCCAGCTGTCTTAACCCACTTTTGTGAGATCGATTTATCTTTTCCATTGCAACCGCGGGATAACCTTGTAAAGTATGTGAGAAATTGTTCATGTTACAGCAATTGAGAAGCAACATTTATGAATAGCATCTTTGTCGGAAGAACGCTAGTGGCATGATGTTAGAGAACCCTGGAGTTAACCGGAAACAAATTACATGGTAGGACAGATGACGTCATATATCATACATGTAAATATGTTCAAATTATTGTTTTGGGTAGCTTGATTATTTATAAAGTTTTACGTTAATGAATATATGTTGTCTTCCTGGCACATGCTATTGCAATTGGATATTGTTTTGTAATAACAGTGTGACTATATGATTAAAATGAAAAAAAGTAAATACATAAAATAGATCTATAAGTTGTTGTATATAAATATACATATAAATGCAGAAGTGGTCTTACTAACGAAGAGATATATCATCATATCTACATGTGCGTCATAAGGTCATTCATAAGGAATTTATATTGTTAACTAGTGAAAAACTGTCTTTTTTTCTGATTTGACCAATCAAAACACCGATTACAACCGACAATGCGGAAACTGAATAGCAGACCCTGTATATTTCACTGTAAAATGTTTTAAGCAGAATACTTCAAACGTGGCTATTTTCGCAAGGAGGTGGCTGATTTCGAAATTTTGGTATGCATACTATACGCTATGAGGTAATATTTGCGGTCGATGTACCGATTTGCAGTTTAATATTACGGAAATCGATATCACAATAATGCGCGTGCGGGAATTTTTTGCAAACAAAAGGACTCCTCGTAATAAGCGTACATTTCCCCCATCACATAGATTTCCGTGTTTAAATATCTACCAATATCTTTAGTAAACCCAAATATATTTCAGTCTGGAAAATTTCTAAATATTGGCCCCACACTTGAAATATATTTGGTATGACTAAAGAGACCAGTGCGGCTAACATTTTGACATTTTTACCTCGTGAAAAATATCAATATATCAGCCCAACTCGTGAAATATATTTTGTATTTCTAAAGACCCTGTTAGATCACTTATATATTTTCCATTGTGATATAAAAATAAGTAGACAGAAATAAAAGTATTTTCAACTCGTGGCAAAAAGTTGTGAATGTATAGGTTACATGAATTGTTCTAATTTTTTCCCCCAAACGTAACTGTACGTAGGTGATACGTTTGTTATATGGTTTGATAGATGCATACCCACTTCTTCTTATGGATTTACCCACTTATATAAACTGTAAATGAGGAAGAAATACCAGATCTAATAAATATTTATAGAACGTTTGATAAGAACGACTGAATGGAATATGTGGTGATATTGTGATATCGACTGTTTCCACTATCCCATGGATAACTTGACGTTGATTGGAGCGTCTTTTACCGATCAGCTTGTTAAGATAAATTTTAATAGACATAACTTTTATAATATTTTAGTGGCGGTCTCAGAATGTAAGGCGAGAAGAATCTTGTTATACCATCCTTTTGTTCAAATTGTTTGTCGATAAAATGTGTTGAAATGAAATGAATGAATGGTCATTATCCGTGATTCACTAAGGATATCTAGTCTTGTTCTGTCCATAAAATTTCCCTCTTTCTCATAGTCCTCATGTAGATTTATGTATATTGTGTACATAAATTTCATTTTTTATTCGGGTTTGAACTGGCTGTTTGTACAGGTCATACTATCAGATTGTGATTTTCAAGCTTAATATTCAATAAAGCAGTTTCACAATACTGTTTTTGATTCCTTAGTCACATTCCCGTTATAAATTGGAAATGTGTGTTGATATCGGAACAACCGGTATATATATTTTTATAGATTATATCTGTAAACAAAACGTTGGTCACGCATGACTAGTTGTATTATTGAAGCTAAATGATTCGGCAGTCACGCACATGCTATGGTGACATGGTGACAAAGTCAGTTTTGTAATGAGTAAATGTGTTAATTATAACTTATAGCCCCTAGCTATTGACCTATTACCCCCCCCCCCACCCCCACCCCCCACCCCGGTATGAACAATCAATTCATCAAACTTGCATCCCATGAATTCTCCTTTCTCTGAGCAACCTGTTTGATTTACCGTCTATCTTTGGCCATAGAGGAATACACTAATATTCAAACCAGTAACTTGAATAACTAAATAGGAGATATGCTAATCTAGTTTTTGTTTATGTTGTATAATAAACGGCAACCTGTTTATCAGGATCATGTAAACTTTTACAGTGATATATTTTTATATGCGATCTCACGTTCATCGGTGACTAATTGTCCCTTTTCTTTAATGTAACTATGTTTTCCTCTGAAGATGAATAAAGATAATGACCTTTGTTGCTATTCAGAGACCAAACTATTTAAGAAAATCGACAGGGCATGTTTATTCAAGATGTTTACAAGTAACGGTGACTATAGTTCATCACAAACAAATTAATCGGATGACTAATTCTACAGTGTCAGGCGTGGTTAATGGCCCATGGTTTCAATTAGGGTACCCAGTACAGAAGATATATGTACATGTGTATCCCACTCTCTATCGTGTTTCTATGGTGTAGGCTATAAATCTCCTGTTACATTTCTGATTGCAAGGGACCATCATCTATAGAGATCGCACGACGGAGCATGTTTTAATTCCATGGCCTGTATCTGCTGAGGTCTGAGAGTGACCCCCTCTAGTTTTCGTATTACTGTCTTCCTTTTCCCATATCTGTGGATATGTCTAACCAACGCATCTAATTCCCCTATGTAATATATATATATACAAAATGTATATATATATATATAAATATATGCGTTAGTGTCAATGGTATAATTATACACGTTTATGCGACAATCAGTCATGTCACTACCTGCCGAACATTTGATGAAAAAAATCGAATTATGTAGATTCAGAGTAATTGCTTTTCAACAAAACATTCAAATTAGAATACCATTTGCTTTTAAATGAAACAATACGAAAACAATTTATCATACTTTTATATTACCGATTCAAAATCATATTGTAAAAGACATGCAATTGTATATCACATTAGATAAACCTTTTTATCGTTATAAAAATGCTAAAATTGGCAATTTGCCCTGTTGACGTCTGGACTAGTTTAGGTGTTTTTTTTTTGTATTTTCTCGAATGTGACAGAAAATCAGTACATTATACGAGTGAAAGATATTATATTTAGCGGGAGATCATTCATTTATTAATTCATTTCATTTTCAAATACCCCAAAAAATGTTTTAAAAAACGGGAACAAAAGAAACGTGCAGGTGCAGAGCAAAAACAGGAATGTGTTTTTCTTTTGAAAATAATCAAGTTCAGCAAATCCTTTCTGAAAAGGAATACTGATGAACATTTTGCAAGACCAGCTCTAACTACTTCGTATCGAATTGAAATTCCTAGAGCATATAGAATCGAACACATTTCGGCAACCAAATGAAAGATGGAGGATCGCGCAAGAAAGCGAGAATGCCCCGTTATATTAGTTCTGAGGGATACAGACTGGCTATTTCTAATTCTTTTTTTAATGTTTTTGATATTCTTACCTGATCTCTTGGCTTTGCATGTCACCATAACATAAGTAATTGAAAAAGGAAACGAACTGTAATTGGGATTAATAATTAAAGTCACCTACATCTGGTCATACTGTGATCTGTTAAAGGATTACGTGCTGTCACGTGATATCTAAATGATGCGGAGGAGGAGTTACATACTATTCAAATTTGATCCCAAAGCGAAACATTTCAATGAGCACAAGTGGAAACAAAAGCGAATATTCAATAAAAATACATTACAGGCGCAAACACCATCAGTGACATGATAAAACACACACACACACACGCACACACACACACACACACACATATATATATATATATATATGGGGCAAAGAAGTAATTCAAACAGTGTAAACAATAAGGTTTGTTAAATTTTCGAGGCAATCCGCCCCTTTATCAAAACACAAAAAATCACAAATACAATCACATAATATATATAAGAAGTACTGGAAATACAATAAAATACAATAAGAATAATGTTTTAGTAACTGGAGAAACCACAATGAACCCTTCGGCAAACGTGGGCCGAAGGCGGATACTAGCGTGACTGCATCATGTTCAAACACTAGAACGCTATGCGACCAACGGCAGAGATATTTTGAATTCCCCCGCACGTGAAAGTATTCCGAAGAGTTCAAAGACGATTCGTCCCTAAACACTGCTAGTGGACGACATTGCATTTATATAAAAAATGTTGCATTATCGTCTCTACAGTGATTGATTAAATATCGTGTACAAAGTCTGAAAAGCTTTAGAAAAATTCGTGTTAGATCATAAGAATTATAGAGAGTGGTGTGAAAAAACTGCTACAAATATTTATCAAGACTGAAAATATAAGAAATACGAATGCCGAAGTGTCACTTACAGGACCAACTCGGACCAAGATGCTGTTGCATGATGGCGGGAGGCGACTAAATGTGAGTCTCAAGATGCTGTTGCATGATGGCGGGAGGCGACTAAATGTGAGTCTCAAAGAGCAACAATGAATAGATGCCCCAAAAAGTACAGCAATTATGAAAATTTTAACAAATTGAATAATTAACTACATCAATAGTTAGATATAATGGTCAGATGGAGAGTATATCCAGAAGACGTCTTTAACGTTCGTTCATACCCCGAGGGTAGCAGGTTTGGAGATTGGTGATCCAGTATCTTTCTCTGGAACGACGTTTCGTTTCATTCCAGGTAGGACAGTGATCAATGGCGACCACCTGCATATCCTTCCAACTGTGACTAGGTAAATTGAAATGCCTTGCCACAGGAAAGTCTGGTCTGTTTTGCTTGATGGAGCAACGGTGATTGTTGATTCTGATGTTGAGCTTTGTGCTGGTTTCTCCAACATACTGCATTTTGCATTTTTTGCAGGAGAGGAGATATACAACATTGGCTGATGTGCATTAAAACAAACACTGACATGCACATCAGCCAATGTTGTATATCTCCTCTCCTGCAAAAAATGCAAAATGCAGTATGTTGGAGAAACCAGCACAAAGCTCAACATCAGAATCAACAATCACCGTTGCTCCATCAAGCAAAACAGACCAGACTTTCCTGTGGCAAGGCATTTCAATTTACCTAGTCACAGTTGGAAGGATATGCAGGTGGTCGCCATTGATCACTGTCCTACCTGGAATGAAACGAAACGTCGTTCCAGAGAAAGATACTGGATCACCAATCTCCAAACCTGCTACCCTCGGGGTATGAACGAACGTTAAAGACGTCTTCTGGATATACTCCCCATCTGACCATTATATCTAACTATTCATGTAGTTAATTATTCAATTTGTTAAAATTTTCATAATTGCTGTACTTTTTGGGGCATCTATTCATTGTTGCTCTTTGAGACTCACATTTAGTCGCCTCCCTCCATCATGCAACAGCATCTTGAGACTCACATTTAGTCGCCTCCCGCCATCATGCAGCAGCATCTTGGTCCGAGTTGGTCCTGAAGTGACACTTCGGCATTCGTATTTCTTATATTTTCAGTCTTGATAAATATTTGTAGCAGTTTTTTCACACCCCTCTCTATAATTCTTATGATCTAACACGTATTTTTCTAAAGTTTTTCAGACTTTGTACACGATATTTAATCAATCACTGTAGAGACGATAATGCAACATTTTTTATATAAATGCAATGTCGTCCACTAGCAGTGTTTAGGGACGAATCGTCTTTGAACTCTTCGGAATACTTTCACGTGCGGGGGAATTCAAAATATCTCTGCCGTTGGTCGCATAGCGTTCTAGTGTTTGAACATGATGCAGTCACGCTAGTATCCGCCTTCGGCCCACGTTTGCCGAAGGGTTCATTGTGGTTTCTCCAGTTACTAAAACATTATTCTTATTGTATTTTATTGTATTTCCAGTACTTCTTATATATATTATGTAATTGTATTTGTGATTTTTTGTGTTTTGATAAAGGGGCGGATTGCCTCGAAAATTTAACAAACCTTATTGTTTTCACTGTTTGAATTACTTCTTTGCCCCATATAATCATTACAAGTAATTCGTATCCTCCATACATTTATGTGAGGATCCAGTGTTATCTGGATTATACTGTTCATATTACTTCTTTGACCCTTATATATATATATATATCATATAGGCCATGCTACGGTTTGATCACAATGAAATTTACGATTCTGCAACTATAATAAATTGACCAGATCCTAATATGTTCCTGACCAGGAGGTAAGCATTATTTATTAGGCCTACCCGAGTTGAAGACGGCGGATTTCACACGAAACAAAAAAAATAGTATAAAGTAGATATATTCATGTAAACATTTTACCCTGCAGTCATCATGCAGATGTTTTACTCACACAACACTACATATCGTGAAATGTTGCTTAATTGTAAAGTCATCATGATTATCTGCAATGAAACTGACATGAAAAAAAAAATAAAATAAAAATAAAATGTCTATAATACGTTAGTATTGCGTCTGTTTTCACAACCTACAGAAAAAATTGACCTGCTGGTGTCCGAATGATATCTTTCATCCCTGAATAATTTTAGATAAAACAATTATTGCTATTGCAGTTCTAAGAACTGCGACTGTTTTCCACCGCATTCGAAATGAATTGTCATGCCGATGTCCAGTTCGTGTCTATTATCCATACATTACTCAAAATAAAAAAACCCATCAGGTATGGCGTATGATTTTTACTAGGTACTTCTCTCGCATGATGCTACAAAATATATTCCTGAACTTTCTTCTGATCTTTTTAAATGTACACTATCCCTGCTCTACACCATGACATATGAAAATATACATTGACAATGCTCAATCAAAATTGATAAAATAGAATGAGCCAATCAAACAATACCACGTGTTGATTGCATAGCATTAGAAAAACAATTATAACAAAAGGAAAAAGGATAAACAAAATACAATGCAAATAATTGATATACCGAAAATGTATTCAAGTAAAACCTGTAAGACAAAATGTGACAGATAATATAAAATATCACTTTGTCTGGCACCGGAAAAAATAAAAGCTACAAGACAAAAATGAATATAATAAATCTAGATATTATGTTTTCATGTTTACATTGTTGAATTGAAACTAATCATTTCTTATTCTGAATATGCTTACGACTAAAAGAAAAAGAAAATCTTGGGATTGTTCAAATATGTCAGCAGATTGCTTCGTTCACACGCAATCGTCTCTCAATCTCTTCATGCTTCCGATTTCATCCCACAATAGTTGAATGAACTCTGGAGTCAAATTATGGGTCACTCGAGAACACCTCACAAAGAAATCTTGATTTCCCTTACTCTTGTCCATCAAATGAACAAAATATTTTACATCCTTTACACGTAAACCTGATTTTGAGATAACTATACCGAGATAAACGTCCTCAAACTTGAACATACGAACTGTCAGCATCTGACGATACACTTTTCTTACGGTTTTTACAGTCATCATATATCCTGGTCCTCCGCAGTATGGTGGATACATTTTGAATGGATATTCCTCATATGAAACATCATACTTTGTTTTATCTCTAGATGGATCTGCATTAAACACACAATGGCCAAGAATGACGTCATCGGGTAGATAATTTCCATCTGTTTGGATTTCCTTCAGAAACTCAAGGTCAAAAAACACATCGTCGTCGGTTTTAAAAAAATAGTCTGCTTTGTGACAGAAAAGAGTCATCCATTTAAACGCTTCTACTGTTTTCTCCGTTAAGTGAAAATAGCTTTCAACGATATCCGCCTGTATTATATCTCCGTTTAAACTTATTTCGTTATCAATAATAACTTTCTTGTCTGTACCAAGCAAAAAGTACAGACTGAAATTATATTTAAGTTGCATTTCAAGGCTTCCCCATGTTCGTCGTATCGTTTCGCGTTGTAAGAAATGGGACGCTCTGCTGATCACAGTAATTATAGTACTTTTAGGAGACTGCTGAATGCAATCAAGTGTAGGTTGAATCAGAAAAGGTTTAGAAATGTCAACATCGGTGTTAGTGAATTGATAAAGGTCAGTTTGGAGGTCTGCCCGTAGGAAACCCAAAACACACCAGATTGCCAACATCGCCGGGATAACTAATAATCCTTTGCGTACGACTCTCTTGGTCTTTGTACTGCTTACATAAATCTGAAGAAGAAGAAATTATGTGTCACTCATTTTAAGTGTACCCGCAACACGAAAAAAATATTTCAATGTTGCTTGGTATAATGCGAATTGTACATTTTATACGCAAAGGTAATCTGGTAGATTCACGTGGTAATGTATACGCAAGGTATATATGAAATTTGTCGTCCGACATAAGCTCCTTAACTCGACACTGGAAAAAATACTGTGAAAATCAATAACAAGTCACCTCTCTGATTAATATATGAAGTATTTTTTTCTCAAGATCTGAAGAATATTCGAATTAAGATTCACCAATTTAATATCAACGTGATTTAGAAAGATTTATCGTTGCGATTACAAGCAACGTTTGAGATTTTTCGAAATTGTTCCTTCCATTGTCTGGACTATGTATTTTGTGTCACAATTTGACATCATGGCAACCAAATCCGACTTGGATTTAATTCGTGACATTACGATACTTTTTGAAATGTATTTCGATTATCCAGGCAAATGTTATGTGAAGTACGTTTAATGTTAAAATAGATCAGAAATAAAGATGAGCGATTATCAAGAGGCAAACACTAGTGACTATTCTTAGCAGATCTCAGTTTTTTTACAAACAAATGCTCAAACCTATATACCTGAAGGAACCTCCTGTTTTCATTCTGTATCTGACAAAGAAGTATGATGATGAGACGATGATGTCACGATGATGCCACGATGATGTCACGATGAAGACAAAATGATGTCACGGTGATGACACGATGATATCACGGTGATGAAACGATGATAACACGATGATGACACGAAGATGATACGATGATGACACGATGATGACACGATGATGTCACGATGATGTTACGATGATGACACAATGGTGCCAAGATGATGTCGCGGTGATGATACGATGATGATAAAATGATGTCACGATGATGACACGATGATATGGTGATGACACAATGATGACACGATGATGACGCGATGATGATACTATGAGGATACGGTGATGACAAAATGATGTCACGATGATATCACGATGATGAGACGATGATGTCACGATGATGACAAAATGATGACACGATGATGACACGATGATGATACTATGATGATACGATGATGACAAAATTATGTCACGATGATGACATGATGATAGCACGATGATGACAGGATGATGATACTATGATGATACGATGATGACACAATGATGGCACGATGATGTCGTGATGATGTCACGATGATGTCACGATGATGACAGGATGATGACACGATGCTGACATGATGATGTCACGATGATGAAACAATGATGACACGATGATGTCACGATGATATCACGATGGTGAGACGTTGATGATACGATGATGGCACGATGATAAGACGATAATGTCATGCTCATGCCACGATCATGTCACAATGATGTCATTGATGGTAAATATTTACCTTACTGTTATTATGCGAATCATTCCAGCTACACGATTCTGATGTACCTAAACTAACATATAGATATACGAGTTTTTACCTATCATTCATATCTGTTCGTCTTTTCTGCCACTTTCAGTGTGTGATTCTATAGTCGACCCGAAGGGTATGACAAACAGCATGCACTGGTTATGATAAACGATTCAACAACACAAATACAATGACGTCAAAGTAAACATAATGACGACTCATGGACCAATCATGGATCAATCACGTCCTGTCAACGTTTTTGGCATTACTGCTATATTTCTATTTTGTTCTAATGATTCAAGTGATTTACAACCTCTACCCTGTGTCCGAGTTATATAAGTACGTGTCATGTTTCTGTGATGGAGAAAAGCCGGAGTAGCCGGAGAAAAAAAAAACATCGTACGGTCAGTACCAGGCAGCTGCCATATGTGGGTTTTGAACCCGCGACCCAGAGGTGGAACGCTAGTGACAAAGTGTCGGTACACCTTAACCACTCGGGCACCATGTTTATCACCGTAGAAATTGTGTATAGCGCCAATTGTATAATGAATCAAACAAATGAATGAACTTGTCTCCTTTGTGTATTGGATACGTAGAGGTTGCCTATCAATGTCCTCACTATTGTCAACTATCTTTAATAGTGGGTTAAACATATTTTTTTCTTTTAATTTTCACGAGTGAATGTATTTGGTATTACCGAATAGCTGTTAGTTATTCTGTTTATTACATTTTGATAGCAAAATATATGGGTTATTTTTGTTAAAAAGTGATATTTTGCACTATTGAAAATATCAGAACAAAATAATAGTCTTTATAGAATGAATACTTTTATATATTTCACTGGTCAAAGTGTAATAAAGATAAGTATTATTACATTTTGATAGCCAAATATATGGGTTATTTTTAAAAGTTTCCCCAATGTCCCTAGTAAGCAGTGTTTATTGGTTTTTTTTTTGGTCAAATCAGAAAAAGTGATATTTTGCACTATTGAATCATTAAATGTAGATATTTCACTGGTTTAAGTGTAATAAAGATAAGTATTATTACATTTTGAAAGTTTCCCCAATGTCCCCAGTAAGCAGTGTTTTTTTGTTTTTTGTTTTCAAATCAGAAAAAGTGATATGTTGCACTATTGAATGAATAATTTTATATATTTCCCTGGTTTAAGTGTAATAAAGATAAGTATTATTATCCGTTGTGATAGCAGGATATGCAGATCATGCTGTGTTACAAAACGTTATATACATAGCTTATGACGACTCTCAAGAAGATTGAGCATTACTTAGTTATGTTCTTGATTAATTGAATAGATAAGAGATTGCATCCCTGTCGCTATGTATTTGATATGAATATATTCGACCTTTTACTTTTAGCATTGTTATGACTTTATTTATTTCTTTCCCTTTTACATTTGTCGACATAAACATCTTCTTATGCTATCAACTTTACATATTTAATAACGAGTTAAAGCGCAGTTGGCAATGTAGTATTCTTAGTGTGAACATAAAAAAGGCAAAACCAAGCAAAAAACAAAAAAAAACAAAAACAAAAGAAAAAACAAAGAAAACACAAAAAAAAAAAAAGAAAAAAAAAACCTAATCCAAGCATAAAAAACGGAAAAAAATAAAATAAAAAACAAACAAAACAACATGACAAAAATAATTAATTAATTAAAAATCAACAGTTTAGATATGAATTCACATTTGGTAAAAAGAAGCATACTTACATTCATTAAACCCATAACAGCAGCCAATATAGTCATCACACCTTCATGGAACAGGTGTAATTATTCAATAACACTATCAGGCATCAGTCTGTGAAAGATAGAGGTGCACCTGATCAAATTCTATATGGAAGGACAGACACGAATGGCTGAGTAAGGCGTGGTTGTATGTTTGATTGATGTACCTCCGCTGCCCTAAACTTTGCTGTGGTAAATATCGTCAAAACCACTAGCAGTGTATCTTGGTAAAAGGTATGGGAATTAAACATAAAAATCTGTAATTATCTCACATTAAACATCCTTATTAGACAATAAAGCAAGATCTATCGTGTGACAGTGTGTGGAGCCGATACCTATTCACAATGTCATTGTTGTTATATGAAGACACTCTTTTGAGGAGAAGGTATCTATAAAAATGTACTCTTTGAAATAAAATGAGGATGAATGATACCAATATGTGCTTTAATATTTCAATATTTGTTTATGCACGCCTTCTTATATCGTGAGTTTGTTTTACCGTCTACAAAATGCTGAAACAAAGAACATGCCTCTGTCATTCAATTGAGGAAGGCAGTTGTTACTTGTCGTCGTTTTAAAGATTACTAATTGATCAAAATAAACATTTTAATTTTCAAAACCCATATTTTCCAAAGCATAGTATATATATTAGCATTAATATCGTACCCTTAACATAATAATATATATGAAATGCTTTTATAAGTACTCCTGTTTCACAACTGATATGGCAAGTGATAAAATTTGTAGCAGTGTGTTATTGTTTTTATTTACACAACGAAGTGTGAACTGATCGGTCATTTATGACCCCTATCATATCTGATTAGCTAACCTCTGGCCTTTGATCATTGACTATTTGTAAAACTCTCACTTATTTTTATTTTTTTTTTTTGTCGCCTGTCTTCAAAAGTCAACATGGACACGTTTTGCGGATTTGCCGGTTGTCATCATTAGCATAACTTGGTCAGAGGGGTGTCCACAAGGAAAGGGGTTTAATTGATACGAAATATAAATGATGATTGTAAAATAGACGACGCAGGGAAGCAAGATATTGCATCGATTACATGGTTAAATTGCTGTCTCTTATCCTAGTCATTTGAATGAAACGGTCGCGGCATCGTAGGCCTAAGACAAGATCTTCCCTTTCCTGGTACAGTAGTAGATATATAGTTCAGTTTCATTCGTTACGGATATTGTAACACCAATAAAAAAAAATCAACAAATAAACACTTTCTTATCATTCCACTTATATGTATTACGGAGATACATAAAAAACGCAAAAATGTAAAAATCATCTTTTCAACATTTGTCGCGTGTCAGTAAACTGATGAGATTTCGTGTATACATACTGACAAACGTGAACTTATATATATGCCATTGCTCAGCACTCTTGCTCGGTTTCAAAAATATTTGTTGAAATTTACGTTGTCTTGAATGAATAAATCGATGAATGAACATTTACCATCACAATAACAAGTAATAACATACCTACGAAATCCAGGAAAGGACCCATGCATAAATCTGAGAACGATAATTCTAATATGCAGCGGTGAGGTTCGAATTCGTAATGACGGCATCGTCTTCAAATATATTTGATCAGAGTCATTCAAACAAGTTATCCATTAATAAATCACACAGACACAAGTTATATAATGCATGTAATTACCCTGTGTTATTCCACTCTGAAGCTGGTGTGCTTACTAATCGATATATATATATATATATCTATATATTCAACTAGTTAAATACTTCCGGTAATTTGATTGGTCAAGTATTCGAACTTTTACCCGAGTTGCAAATGGTATTGACGTCATCAATAATCGAATGACGTCATATCACCGGGTCCCGGCCGTCAGCTGTACACCTTATTTGCATCAGCGATATAAGTCTTGGCCACTTTCCCCTTGATTCAAGCCAATATCATTTTTGAAGAAACAGATCACAGCTCGGGTCTTCTGTAACCTTTAAAAAATTACTCGTGTGAAATACATTATTATAAAAAAAAACTCGTTATGTAATATTTATATATTGATTAACAGTGTATGCTACCTTTCTCATAAAAAACATAAGTTTGCTAAAGTCTGGCTAAACACACTACAAACCTTAGTTTTACCTTGGAAAGACGTTAAATATATATATTGTATTTTTTCTCTTATGCATGACTAAAGGGTGTATGTTACCTTCCTCGTTTGTCAGTTCCTTTTTATAATTGACATTATGAATATGAACTTAACAATATCATTAAGAAGATAAATCACCCAATGGCGAAGGAAAATGTTTAAATACGCCATTTAGCTTTAATGAGGCTTAAACAGTTAACCTACTTTGGTACAGGGTTTTCTTTCTCGTTTTAATCATCGATCATGCTCTACGAATATTTTTTTTTTTGTATATTTACCGTTCAATCAGCGATTGAATGATCGCTTTTCATTCTTTTAAAGTTTTATATCATGGGGGCTTGAATAAAGATAAACTAGACATTTTAAATGATAATAAGTAGTTTATGTTCTTTAATGTATTTCGTATACATCCTTATGATGAAAAGAAAAAAGAAAATATTTCAAAAGATATGTCGTTCAATCTTCATGCAACTATCTACAAAATTATCAAGACTAGATTCGATTATTTGAAGTGAACATTTTCATGTTTTGACATCATTCACCTAAAACGAGATTTATCTATACTTTGCAATGTCTGTACTGTGATCCGAAACAAAACGATCTTTATACAAAAAAACCCCCACAGTATATCGTAAATACACAGTAGTTTAATCGCAAGTTGTGCATCATATTTACCCATTTCCTATAAATGGAAGACAAGAAAAGTCCCTTCAGTGTATATGCTATCTAGCGAGTTCTGTTAAAACAATGTGTTATACTTCGGTGTATTGAAATATCAATACAAAATGTGCCCAATTAATTTAAGGTTGTTGTCGTTTTTACTGCCGTGAACATATACATCAGAAAAAAAATGAAATATTATATTTATTACACAAAAATATGTCGATGAATAGGAATACGATAG